>NW_019154187.1:1350636-1351688 GCF_002288905.1 Enhydra lutris kenyoni
CTGGCTTGCCAGTTCTCTGTGGACAGGTCTGACGTTATTCTGATGGGTTTTCCTCTGTAAGTAAGGTGTCTCTTTGTCCTAGCGTTTTTCAAGAGATTATACCTACAATTATGATTCCTCAATTTGACTATCAGGTGCCTTGATGTTTTACTGGAATCTATAATGTTGGGTGGAGACCGTTCAGCCTCTAGTACATGAACGCTGGTTCCATTTGCAAGATTGGTAAAATTTTCATGAAGAACTTGTTCCACTATATCTTCTAGACTTCTTTCTTTCTCCTCCCCTTTGGGGATTCCAATAATTCTGACGTTGGAACATTTCATGGCATCATTTATTTTCCGTGATTCTGTTTTCATGGCTTCTAAGCTGTTTGTTCCAGGCTCCCTCGTGATCCTTTCTCTCTATCTGTTTGTCCTCCAGATCATTAATTCTATCTTCTGTCTAAGTTACCCTAGCTTTGAGAGAATTTAGATTAGATTGGAACTCATTGAGAGCATTGTGAACCTCATCCCTGTTAGCTTTCAGCTCTGTTCTAACATTGTGAACATCATCTCTGGTTGCTTTCAATTCGGCCCTAATCAATTCTGTTTGGTCATCCATGGCTTTCTCCAACCTAGCTATTGCCTGGATAATTGTTAGCCTGAATTCTCTTTCCGACATATTGTCTATGTTGATAACTGTTAGCACTATTGCAGAAGGCACATCCACTGTATTTTTCTTCTGTTGGACATTCCTCCCCCTCATCGTTTTGATGAGAGATGGCTGAAAAGATATAGCTGGATGTATCGACCGTGGTGCAGTCTGTGTGCACCCTGGAACGCTTCTGAGCAATCAGGGTTCCCCACCCAAAGGAGAGAAAAAAGAAAAGGAAAAGAAAAAAAAGAGAGAGAGAGAGAGAGAGAGAGAGAGACAGGAAAGAAAGGGAAGATAAAAGAAAAGGTTCAGCCCAAATGGGCCCTAAGGGAAGATTTATGAAGTATACAAACAAAAACAGACAAACAAAAAGACTGATAACGGTATATGACAAGAAGAAAAAATATGTATATATATAT
>NW_019154187.1:1351788-1384364 GCF_002288905.1 Enhydra lutris kenyoni
AAATAATCAAGATTAGAGCAGAGATCAATGAGGTAGAAACCGGAGATACAGTAGAACATATCAATGAAACTAGAAACTGGTTTTTTGAAAGAATCAAAAAGATCGATAAATCATTGGCCACACTAATCCAAAAGAAAAGAGAGAGCCCAAATTCATAAAATTATGAAAAATCAAAAATTTAAGCAGAAGGAAACTTCCAGACTCTTTCTATGAAGCCAGCACTACCCTGATCCCCAAACCAGGCAAAGACCCTACCAGAAAGGAGAATTTCAGACCAATATCACTGATGAATATGGGTGCTAAGAATCTCAACAAGATCCTAGCAAACAGGATCCAACAGCACATTAAAAAGATTATCCACCATGACCAGGTGGGATTCATTCCTGGGCTACAAGGATGGTTCAACATTGGCTAATCAATCAATGTGATAGAACAAATCAATAAGAGAAGAGAGAAGAACCACATGGTCCTCTCAATTGATGCAGAAAAACATTTGACAAAATCCAGCATCGATTCCTGATTAAAACGCGTCAAAGTATAGGGATAGAGGGAACATTCCTGAACTTCATAAAATCTGTCTATGAAAGACCCACAGCAAATATCATCCTCAATGGGAAAAAGCTTGCAGCCTTCCCGTTGAGATCAGGAACACGACAAGGATGCCCACTCTCACCACTCTTGTTCAACATAGTGTTAGATGTCCTAGCAACAGCTATCAGACAATAAAGAGAAATAAAAGGTATCCAAATTGGCAATGAAGAAGTCAAACTCTCTCTCTTCACAGATGACATGATTCTTTATATGGAAAATCCAAAGGACTCCACCCCGAAACTACTAGAACTCATACAGCAATTCAGTAACATGACAGGATACAAAGTCAACGTAGAGAAATCAGTGGCTTTCTTATACACTAACAATGAAATACAGAAAGGGAAATTAGAGAATCGATTCCATTTACTATAGTACCAAGAACCATAAGATACCTGGGAATAAACTTAACCAAAGAGGTAAAGGAACTGTACTCTAGGAACTACAGAACACTCATGAATGAAATTGAAGTAGACACAAAAATATGGAAGACCATTCCATGCTCTTGAATCGGAAGAATAAACATTGTTAAAATGTCTATACTGCCTAGAGCAATCTATACTTTAAATGCCATTCCGAGCAAAATTACACCGGTATTTTTCAAAGACCTGGAGCAAATAATCCAAAAATTTGTATGAAATCAGAAGAGACCCCCGAATCACTAAGGAAATATAGAAAAAGAAAAATAAAACTGGGGGCATCACGTTACCTGATTTCAAGTTTTACTACAAAGCCGTGATTACCAAGACAACATGGGACTAGCATAAAAACAGACACATAGACCAGTGGAACAGAGTAGAGAGCCCAGATATGGACCCTCAACTCTATGGTCAAATAATCTTCGACAAAACAGGAAAAAAATATACAGCGGAAAAAAGACAGTCTCTTCAATAAATGGTGCTGGGAAAATTGGACAGCTATATATAGAAGAATGAAACTTGACCATTGTCTTACACCGTACACAAAGATAAACTCAAAATGGATAAAAGATCTCAACGTGAGACAGGAATCCATCAGAATCCTAGAAGAGAACATAGGCAGTAATCTCTTCGATATCAGCCACAGCAACTTCTTTCAAGATATGTCTCCAAAGGCAAAGGAAACAAAAGCGAAGATGAACTTTTGGGGCTTCATCAAAATCAAAAGCTTCTGCACAGCAAAGGAAACAGTCAAGAAAACAAAGAGGCAACCCACAGAATGGGAGGAGATATTTGCAAATGACAGTACAGACAAAAGGTTGATATCCAGGATCTATAAAGAACTCATCAAACTCAACACACACAAAATAGACAATCATATCAAAAAATAGGCAGAAGATATGAACAGACACTTCTCCCATGAAGACATACAAATGGCTATCAGACACATGAAAAAATGTTCATCATCACTAGCCATCCGGGAGATTCAAATTAAAACCATATTGAGATACCATCTTACACCACTTAGAATGGCCAAAATTAGCAAGACAGGAAACAACATGTGTTGGAGGGGATGTGGAGAAAGGGGAACCCTCTTACACTGTTGTTGGGAATGCAAGTTGGTGCAGCCTCTTTGGAGAACAGTGTGGAGATTCCTCAAGAAATTAAATATAGAGCTTCCCTATGACCCTGCCATTGCACTACTGGGTATTTACCCCAAAGATACAGATGTAGTGAAAAGAAGGGCCATCTGTACCCCAATGTTTATAGCAGCAATGGCCACGGTCACCAAACTGGAAAGAACCAAGATGCCCTTCGATGGATGAATGGATAAGGAAGATGTGGTCCATATACACTATGGAGTATTATGCCTCCATCAGAAAGGATGAATACCCAACTTTTGTAGCAACATGGACAGGACTGGAAGAGATTATGCTGAGTGAAATAAGTCAAGCAGAGAAAGTCAATTATCATATGGTTTCACTTATTTGTGGAGCATAACAAATAGCATGGAGGACAAGGGGAGATAGAGAGGAGAAGGGAGTTGAGGGAAATTGGAAGGGGAGTTGAACCATGAGAGACTATGGACTCTGAAAAATAATCTGAGGGTTTTGAAGGGGCGTGGGGTGGGAGGTTGGGGATACCAGGTGGTGGGTATTGGAGAGGGTACAGATTGCATGGAGCACTGGGTGTGTTGCAAAAACAATGAATACTGTTATGCTGAAAAAAAAATTTAAAAAATAAGTATATGAGAAGAGAAAAAAATAATATATATATATATATATACATATATATGTTTATATATATATATATGCAAATAAAGGAAGAACCTCATCAAAAAGAACCCCAAGTGTAAGATTTATATACTCTCAGGATTAACACAAAAACACAGAAACACTGTTGGAAGAAAAAGTTGGGAGAGTGGTTATAAATTCTCAGTGTGGGCGAGGAAGGTTGTTTTGATTCTTCCTGAATGTATCTTGATATCTTTGTTAAAGGACTCAACTTTCCTAAGATAAAGGGGGATTAAAAATTGGTTTACCTATAGCGGTAGCATTGATTGGGGAAAGGGGATTACCTTGAAGTTTAACTCTGTATGAATATTAGAAAAAAAATAAAAAAGGAATAAACTAGGCTAAACTAAACTAAAATTAAAAAAAAAAAAGAAATTTAAAAAATAGAAATGCAAAAGAAAACCACAGGTGTATGTATCAAAAAGTTCACGTTAGAATGTTATTATGGAATTTCATGTACTGGACATCTCGCTGTGATGGTAAATAGGTTAAAAAATTATCTATATAAAAAAAATGAGCCAGAATAGTAACGAAGTAAAAATAAAAGTTGTCCTATGAAGTAGTGGTGGTTGTTCTTTTGTAGTCTCTTTTTTTTTTCTTTCCTGGTTGGTTTTCTGGGGGAGGGGCCTGCCATGTGGGTTTTCAGTCAATGATTATCTTTGAGTTAAGTCCTCCTGCCCCCCTCAAGGGGGTGGGTTCTGAGGAAACTGGTTTTTTCAGGCTTTTGTTCTCTGAAGATTTTTATGTTTGTTCACTTTTTTTTTTCTCTCTCTTGCCTTGACAGCTTTTGATGGTTTTTGTAGGTTTAGAGGAAAGCAAACTGCACCCTGACCTCCCTCTCAGAGAGAAGCCTCAGTCTGGCTGCAGATCCCAAATAAATTCCTCCTTGGCCTCTAGCAGATCAGGTTCAGAGTCGTGGTCCCTGGGGAAGCCGGATTTTTTGCTTGTACCCAAAACCATGGCAGCAGCGGCTGTCTGGGCGCTCCAGACTGCCAGAGAGGTTCCAAGCAGCTATTGCACACTGAGATTTTCCCGCCGGCCCGGGCTGGGAGTGCCTGGTCTTTCCAGATCTGAGAGCATAGAGCTGGCGCCTGTGTGCACCTCTTTCAGGGGAGGGCGTGGGGCGCAACTCAGACTCTGATAGCATGGCAGGGCACTCTTGTGGGGACTGCAAAAAGGCTGTGCTTCTGGGGCCCAGCAAGGCTCCCAGCCCCTCATGGGCGCCAGATCCCAGGAGCTCTCAGGGCATTGGTGGCTCAGGGACCAAGACCTGGTTTCTCTGCTGCACTCTCTCTGGCTGTGCGCCAGGGGTGGCTGTCCTGGGTCTGGGGACTTAAGGGGCTTAACCCTGTCCCTAGCCGCCCCAATTCCCACAATTCCCCGCCCCCCCATGATCCTTTGCTCTTTTTGAGTGTTTTCTACCAGACTCCAAGTTAATGCTGGTCCCCAGACACAGGGCACTCTCATATTGGGATATTACTTTCCAATGGGTCACCTCTGGTGGCTCCTTCCCCCTTTTGTTTATCTTCTGATATCAGTCCGACATTCCCACTCCGCGTTACCTGCCCACTGGCATCTTCTGCTCCTGTAGAGATCCAGACGTGTATAATTCTGATCTCAGGCTGATTTCGTGGGTAATTGGAGTTCTTTGGAAGGTAATCAGCTCACTTTAGGGTACAGGTTGAAAGGGCGCATCCTCCTACTTCCCCGCCATCTTGTCCACCAGTTTTTTTGTGTTTTCATACAAATTTTAGTATTGTTTATTCTAACTTTGAAAATTGCTGGTTGTGTTTTAATAGGGATTGCATTAAATGTGTAGATATTTTGTGTATTATAGACACTTCAACAATATTTGTCCTTTGGATCAATAAGCATGGAATATTTATCAATCTCCCTATTTCCTCTTCACTTATTTGAATAAGCATCCTATAATTTTCAGAGTACAGATCTTTAACTTCTGTTTAGATTTCTAAGTATTTTATGGTTTTTTGGTTCACTTGTAAATGAGATTGATCCCTTGATTTCTCTTTTTGCTGCTTCATTGTTGGCGAACAGAAATGCAACAGATTTCTTTATGTCATAAGTTGACATAAAGAAATTCACGATACTAATATCGTATCCTGTGAATTTACTGAATTTGTGTATAGGTTCCAACAATTTTTTGGTGATGTCTCTTGGGTTTTCTTCATATTGTATCCTGTCTTCTGCAAATAGTGAAAGTTTGATTTCTTCCTTGCCATTTCAGATTTTTTTTTAATTTCTTTTTTTTTTCCTTTTATGTTTGATTCCTGAGGTTAGGACTTCTAGTACTATTGTTAAATAACAGTGGTGAGAGTGGACATCACTGCCTTATTTTTGATTCTAGAAGAAAAGTTCAGTTCTTCCCCACTGAGGATGATATTGACTGTGTATCTTTTGTATATAGCCTTTATTTGTAAAGATACATTCCTTGTATCTCTACTTAGTTGAGTTTTTTTTTTTATTTAACAAGAATGGATGTTGCAAATGATTTTTGTCAAATGATTTTTCTGCACGTATAGAACAGATCATATAACTTTTATCCTCTCTTGTATCAATGCAGTGTATCATATTGAATGATTTGTGAATACTGAACCACACTTGGAGCCCAGAACTAAACCCACATGATTGTGATGAGTAACTCTTTTAATGTACTGTTAGATTTGGTTTGCTAGTATTTGGTTGAGAATTTTTGCATCCATGTTTATTGAAATATTAGTCTCTAGTTCTCTTTTTATAATTGAGGTTTTTTTTTTAAAGATTATTTATTTATTTGACAGACATAAATCACAAGTAGGCAGAGAGGCAGAGAGAGAGAGAGGAGGAAGCAGGCTCCCTGCCAAGCAGAGAGCCCGATGTGGGACTCGATCCCAGGACTCTGGATCATGACCTGAGCCAAAGGCAGAGGCTCAACCTCCTGAACCACCCAGGTGCCCCTGTTTTTTTTTGTTTTTTGTTTTTTTTTTTTTATTTCTTTTGGAATCAGGGTAATGCTGGTCTCATAAAATGAGTTTGAAAGATCTCCTTCCATTTTGATTTTTTGGAATTGTTTAAGAATAATGGTTATTAACTCTTCTTTAATTGTTTGGTAGAATTCATCTGTGGAGCTATATGGCCTTGGACTTTTGTTTGTTGGAGTTTTTTGTTTTTTTGTTTTGTTTTGTTTTGTTTTGTTTTTTACTGATTCAGTTTATTTCCTGGTCATTGGTCTGTTCATGTTTCCTATATCTTACTGTTTTCAGTTATGATAATTTATATAATTCTAGGAATTTATCCAGTTATTCCAGATTGTCCGATTTTTTTCACATATAATTTCTCATAATATTCTATATTCACAGAAATGCAATCATTTGTATTTCTGTGGTGTTGTTATTTCTCCTCTCTCATTTGTTATGTTACTTTTTTGGTTACTTTCTTTTTCGTTTTCGATAACTCTGGCTGGATGTTTATCAATTTTATCATATTTTTCAAAGAACTAATTCTTGATTTTATTGATCTGTTCTAATGTTTATTTTCTGTATCATTTATTTCTGTTCTAATATTTTCCCCCTTTACCGCTGGCTTTAGGCTTCATTCGTTTTCCTTTTTCTAGCTCTTTCAGGTGTAAGGTTCAGTAGTTTGACATTTTCTTGCTTCTTGAGGTTGGTCTGTATTGTTACATACTTCTGTCTTCTGACTGCTTTCATTCCATCCCAAAGGTATCAGACCATTATGTTTTCATTTCAGTTGTTTTTATGTATTTTTTTAAATTTCTTTAGTTTCCTGGATGACCATTCACTCTTTTTTTTTCCTTCTCCAAATGTTTATTTATTTTTTATGCTAAGTTAGCCACCATACATTGCATCATTTATTTTTGATGTAGTGTTCAATGATTCATTAGTTGATTATAGCATCCAGCGCTCATCACAATGCATGCCCTCCTTAATACCCATCACCCAGCTACTCAATCCCCCCACACCTCCCAAAACAGTTTGTTTCCCAGGGTCTATAGTCTTTCATGGTTTGTATCCCTTTCTGATTCCCCTCCACAACTTCAGTTTTCCCCTCCCTTCCTCTGTTGTTCTCCACGCTATTCCTTATGTTCCACAAATAAATAAAACCATAGGATAATTGTCTTTCTCTGCTTGATTTATTTTAGTTAGCATAATCCCCTCCAGTTCCATCCATGTTGATGCAAAAGTTGGGTAGTCATTCTTTCTGATGGCTGTGCAATAATCCACTGAATATATGAAACATTTATCTATTCATCTGTTGAAGGGCATCTTGGCTATTTCCACAGTTTGGCTATTGTGGCCATTGCTACTATGAACATTGGGGTGCATGTGCTCCTTCTTTTCACTACATCTGTATCTTTGGGATAAATAACTAGTAGTGCAATTGCTGAGTCATAGAGTAACTTTATTTTTAATGTCTTGAGGAACCTCCATACTGTTTTCCAGTGTGGTTATACTGGCTCACATTCTCACTGACAGTGAGGAGCTTTCCCCTTTCTCCATCCACATCCTTGCCTGGATTTATTGTTTTCTTTCTTATTTTTGTCATTCTAAGTGGTGTAAGGTGTATCTCATTGTAGTTTTGATTTGAATTTCCCTGATGGCTAATGAGGATGAACATTTTTCATGTGTCTGTTAGCCATTTGTATGTCTTCTTTGGAGAATTGTTCATGTCTTCTGCCCATTTTTCACATGATTATCTGGTTTTTCAGAGTTGAGTTTGAGGAGTTCTTCACTGATCTTGGATACCAGCCCTTTATCTGTGGTGTCATTTGTGAATGTCTTCTCCCATTCGGTGTGTGGCCTCTGAGTTTTTTGAATGTTTCCTTTTTTGAGCAAAATTTTTTTATCTTGATGAAGTCCAAAAGTTAATTTTTGCTTTTGTTTGCCTTGCCTTGTAACTATGTTCTCCTCTAGGATTTTGATGGATTGCTGTCTCACATTGACATCTTCCATCAGTTTAGAGTTTATCTTTGTATGGTGTAAGAGAATGGTCTAGTTTCATTATTCTGTATATAGCTGTCCAATTTTCTCAGCAATGTTTATTGAAGAGACTGTCTTTTTTTCCCATTGGACATTTTTTTTTTATTCCTGATTTGTCAAAGATTAGTCGACCATAGAGTTGAAGGTCCATTTCTGGAGACATTCTTCTGTTGCTTTGATCTATATGTCTGTTTTTGTGTGAATACCATGCTGTCTTGGTAATCACCGCTTTGTAATATAGATTGAAGTCAAGAGCCATTCATTCCTTAGTGACATGTTGTTTAACCTCCAGGTATTTGTGGTTTTTTTTTTTTAATTTTATTTTTCTTATGGTTGACTTCAAGTTTTATAGTATTGCGGTCAGAATGTATGCAAAGATTGCTGAAATTATTTTGTACTTGTTGAGGCCTGATTGTGATTTGTGACCCAGTTTATGATCTATTCTGGCTAATGCCCAATGTGCCCTTGAAAAGAATACACATTCTAATGTTTTATAATGAAATATTCTAAATATATCTATTAACTCTATTTGGTCCAGTGTGTCACTCAAAGCCATTGTTTCCTTGTTGATTTTCTGTTTAGATGGTCTTTCCATTGATGAGTTGTGTATGAAATTCTCCTATTATTATTGCTTTATTATCAATGAGTCCCTTTACATTTGTTATTAATTGTTTTATATATTTTGTTGATTTCCAGTTGGGGGCATAAATATTTTTAATTTTTAGATCTTCTTGTGTGATGGTAGACCCCTTTCTTACGATATATTGCCCTTCTCCATATTTCTTATAGTGTTTTTATTAAAATCTAGTTTGTCTGACACAAATATTCCTCCTGGGGTTTCTTTTGGTGTTCTTTTGCTTGATAGATATTTCTCCATCCCCTTTCTTTCAATCTACTGGTGACTTTAGGTCTAAAAATGAATGTCTTGAATAAGCATACAGATGAATCTTGTGTGTGTGTGTGTTTCATCTGTTCTCACACTATATCTTTTCATTGGAGCATTTCATTTATTTACATTCAAATTACTGATAAATAACTATTCAGTGTCACATTATTACTTGTTTGTCAAAGTTTCTGGAAATTATCTCTATTCCTTTCTAGTCTTTATGACTTTTGGTTTTTCCTTCATGTTCAAAGTGTTCTCTTTCATATTTCTTGCTGGACTAGTTTAGTGGTCACAGATTCCTTCAGTTTTTGTTTGTGTTGTAAACTATTTATCTCTCCTTCTACTGTGAATGATAGCCTTGCTGAATAGAGTATACTTGGCTGCAATTTGTTCCCTATTCAGTGTGTTGAATATATTATGAAACTCCCTTCTCGCTTGCCATATTTCTATTGAGAGATCTGCAGATAACCTTATTCACCTTCCCTTAAAAAATAGGGACTTCCTTTGCCTTGTCACACTTAAGATTTTTCTTAATCACTATATATATATTTTTTTCAAATTTAACTACAATATGGCTCAGTGTTGGTCTTTTTTTTTTTTTTTTAAATGACAGTTTTCTGTGCCTTCTGGATTTGGACATCTGTTTCCTTCCCCAGTTTAGGAAATTTTCAGCTATTATTTCCTCAAATAAACCTTCTGCACCCTTTTTCCTCTTTTCCTCTGGGACTCTTACAATGCAAATATATAAGTAAACTAGATGTCACTGAATTCTCTAAGTCTACTCCAAAATCCATCATTGTTCTTTCTCCTTTTTTTCAGCTTCATTATTTTCCATAATTCTAGCTTTTGAATCACTTATTCATTCCTCTGTTTCTTCCATCCTATTGTCATTACATCCAGTTGGTTTCATATTTCATTTATTATATTTCTCATTTCTGTCTGTTTTTAAGCTCCTTTATCTCTGTGGTGTCTCCCTGATATCTCTCATACTCTTCTCACAACCAGATAGTTTTCTTATGATTTTGTTTTAAGCTCTCCATCAGGCATATTGTTTATATCTATTTCATTGATCTCTGACTGTGACTGTTTTTTTACCTTTCTTTTGGGATGAATTGCTTCATATTGCCATTTTTTTTTTCTAATTCTCTGTCTTCTGTGTGTTTTAAGAAAGCCTATTGTTCTTCCTGCTTATGAGAGTAAAGGCTGTGTGAAGATGTTTTACAATGTACAGTGCCTGACACTTCAGTGAGTGTCTCTGGTTTGTGTTGCTGGCACTCTGCCTCTATGGTTTGGTTGTTCTACCCCTCAGGTCAATCATCCGCCATGTTTGCCTGCAGTGAGGAGTGTTTTGACACTGGCCAAAATGTGGTGGGTTTTAACTCGGTATGCTTCTGGTCTGCTTGGTAAATTAGATCTGCTACTTCTACTAAAACTCAAGATTTTTGTAACTCTTTGTCATATAGTGCATGAGGGTCTTTGTGCTGGTCTTCTTGGGAAGAGTTCCACTGCTCTAGTTCTTAGATACATTTATTCAAGAAATGTAGTACCAGCAGAGTGCAGGGGTTTGGGATGGGCTGTAAGCAGGATATGCAGGCAGTGTTGGTGCTGTACTGTTTAAGGAAGTTGAGGGGCATTGGAGGAAAATGGCACCAGCCATCTCCTTTTTCTTCCCCAGAAAGGGGAATCCACGCTTGCTGTTTCCGACAGTACTCTCAGAAGCACAAATAATTTCTCCTCATGCACTCTAGTCATTTTTCAGAGCATTGTTTTCACATGATAAGCCTCCATGTTACTTGCCTGTGTAGAGCAGCATGGTGAACTTTGGGCTCTATCACAGCTAAGCTTGCTGATTTTAGAAACTCCAAATTTAGTGGTGTGCTATTTCACAGACATGAGCTGCTCTTCTGGGGGAAGGCCTTACTGCACTCGTACTAATGCAGATTTGACCCAGAGGGGTAGTTTCACCAGAGCACAGGGCAATGGATTGTGGAATAAAGCAGGTTGAACAGCCAGTATTCAGGATAGCAGACCTAAGCAGGTGTCTCTGTGCTTATGTTGAGGGGGAAGGAAGGGAAATGTCACCTGCCAGGTCTTCTTCTTCTTTTTTAACGATTTTATTTATTTTTGAGAGAGAGAGAGGGCACAGAGGGAAAGTGAGAGTGAGAAGCAAATTCCCTCCTAAGCAGAGCCTATGCAGTACTTGATCCCAGGAACCTGAGATCATGACCCGAGTCAAAGGCAATTGCTTAATCAACTGAACCACCTAGATGCCTGCCTGCCAATTCTTCTTTCCTCTGAGAGGCAATTTTTTTTTTCTTTCACAGCTGTGTTCCAAGAAGAACAGCCTTTCCCTGTGCACCTTCCTTGATTCTCAGATCTTGCCTTCTGCCCCGGGGTTGCTGGTCTGCCTTATCCTCAGATATAAGCAGTGCCCTTATTTCTCTAATCAAGTCAAGTAAGGGACCTCTAAACCTCTAATCTTTTTTTTTTTCTTAATTTTTATTGCATTATGTTAATCATCATAAAATACATCATTAGTTTTTGATGCAGTGTTTCAAGATTCATTGCTTATGTACAACACCCAGTACTCCTGCAATAAATCTCTAGTCTTTGAGCCCTGCTGGTTGAAAATTTCATGGAAATCAAACCCTCCCATTTGCCAAGCCAGTGGCTTTGGGGAAGTGTTTTCTTTGTGCATATCCTTGTGTACTCCACTCACTCTCACCTTTCTTATGACCAGGGATCCCTCCCCTCTGCAGGACCCATTTATTCCCCTCCAAAAAAAACCCCGCATCTCCATATTCCTCTCTTCCTCAGTATTGCAGTGGTGCAGTCCTTAGGTCAATGTGTTGGTA
The DNA here is from genome assembly GCF_002288905.1 of Enhydra lutris kenyoni. Taxonomy (NCBI): domain Eukaryota; kingdom Metazoa; phylum Chordata; class Mammalia; order Carnivora; family Mustelidae; genus Enhydra; species Enhydra lutris. The sequence goes on from NW_019154187.1 coordinate 1,363,324, forward strand.
TTCAGAATGATTTGATAGTATTCAAGCGTCAAAAAAAGCCTAAGGTCCTCCTACTTCACCACCATCTTAGCCTCCACTGGATTTTGCTTTAAAGCCTAGTTTGTATGGTATAAGTATTGCTATTCTGGCTTTACTTTGACATCTATTTGCATGGTAATTTTTTTTCTCATCCCCTCACTTTTAATCTGAAGGCACCCATAAGTCTGAAGGGAGTCTCTTGGAGGGAGCATGTAGATGGGTCTTGTCTTTTCTTTTTTTCAATTCTGACACCATATGTATTTTATTTGGAGTGTTTAGTCCATTTATATATGAAGTAATTATTGGTAAATACATATTTTTGTCATTTTGTTTCTTAGTCACTGTTTCTGAAGATTTTCTCTGATAACATCTTATCTTTGTCACTTTTGGTCTCTCCTTTCATCTCAAGGAGCCCTTTTAATATTTTCTGCAGGGCTGGTTAAGTGCTCACAAATTCCTTTAGTCTTTGTTTATATGCAAAACTCTTTATCTCTCTTTCTATTCTGAATGAGAGCTTTGGTGGAGAGAGTTATTCTTGAGTGCAGATTATCCCACCCAGCTCTTCAAATACATCATGTCACTCCCCATGTCTTTCCAAGTATCTGTTGAGAAATCTCCAGATAGCATTATGGGTCTTCTCAACTAAGTTAAGGATTTTGTTGTTGTTGCTTTCATGCTTTTAAGATTTTTTTTTTTCTTTACCACTGTGTTTTGAACATTTCATTACAACAAATCTTGATGTTGGCCTGCTTTTGTTGATTTTGATGGAAGTTCTCTATGTCTCTTGGATCTGGATGTCTGTTTCTTTCCCCATATTAGAGAGTTTTACTATTTCCTCAAATATACCTTCTGCCCCCTTCTATCTCTCTTCTAGAAATGCTCCAATATGAATATTATTACTTTATTTTTGAGTCGCCAAGTTCCCTAAGTCTATTCTCATTTTACATAATTTTTCTCCCTTTGCTTGGCTTCTTTATTTTCCATTATTTTGTCGTTGATATCAATAATTCATTCCTCTGGTTCTTCCAGCCTCCTGTGCATTGCATCAAGCCTGCTTCTAATTTCATTTATTGCATTCTTAATTCCTGATTGATATCTTTTTTTTTTTTTAACTCCTTAATTCTGTGCTATGGGTCTTCTTGAAGTTTTCTATTCTTCTTTTCTCAAGCCCAGGGGGTATCTTTATGATTGTTGCTTTAAGCTTTCCTTCAGGTATCTTATCAGTTTCATGGAGCTCTCTGGGCATTGCCTTACCTTGTTCTTTCATTTGGGATGAATTCCTCCATCTTGTCATTTTTTCTAATTCTCTTCCTTCTTTTTTGGGTTAGAAAAGTAGTTGTGTTTCCTGCACTGAAAGTAATGGCACTATGAAGAAGAGGTTATGTAGTGTGTAGGGCCTGATGCTTCAGGGAGTTTCTCTGGTGTGTGCAGCATACCCTCTGATGTTGTTTTGGCTGCTCTGTCAGGCTCATGTTTTCAGAGGCTCTCCTTGCCTACTGTGGGCAGAGTTTTGCTCTTTACCAGAATGTGGTACGTTTTAATCAGTCATGCTCTGGTCTTCTTTGAAATAAGACTTGGTACTACTTTCTTGTGAACTGAGGCACTGCATGTCTCTCTGATTGGGAGATGTGGTAGGCAGCGGTCTGTGCTGGTTCTTTTGGGGAGGGACCCACTGCATTGCAACTGAGGCATGTTTGACTGAGAAGGGCAGTCCTGCCATAACACAAGTATATGGAACTTGATATAAGTAAGTTAGACAACCAAAATAGGTTTTGTGCTGCTTCAGCAGGTGCTTCTGTGTTTATACTGAGGGGAAGGAGAGGGAAATGGAGCCCACTAGCTCCTTTGTTTTCAAAGACGTGCTTCCTTGAATGCTGCCCTTAGGGAGACATTTCAAGAAGTATACATAATCATCTCACTTTTCCCCCTAGACACTTTTCAAATTTCTGTTTCCATGCTTTCTGTCCACAGGATATTTGCCTGCCTTCTCTCCAGGACAAATGCAGTGCACTCTGGCTCTATCCCAGTCAAGCCTGCTGACAGTTAAAACCCCAAGCTCTAGGTGAGGCTGGTAGTACAAATTCAAGAAAGTCAACCCCTCTCATTTTCCAAGCCTATGGCTTTGGGGAACTGTTTTCCTTGTGTGTTCTCTGTTCTCTCTCTATCACCCTTCTCTGTGACCATGGATCCATCCCCTCTGTTGTACCCATGATCCCTTACTCCACTAAATCATGTCTCTGTGCTTCTGACCTTCTTTGATGTGGTCTCTTCTCTCCCTTTAATTTTGGAGTTCCTTTAGTGTGTCTTCTGGTGTACTTCTGGGTTGTTTAGGATAATTTGATAGTCATCTAGTTTTGTTTTGAATGAGATGAGCCTAGATCCTGGGACTTCGCCACCATCTTCCTCTTTCTCACTCTTTATTATTGTTGTTGTTCTTGTTGTAATTGCTGTTGTGTTTGTTGTTGTTAACTGGCTCAATTTTATTACTTATAATCAGTCTGTTTAGAGTTTATTTATTTATTTATTTATTTCTGGTTTAATTTAGGAAGATTGTCAATCTCTAGTAATTTATTTATTTCTTCCAGGTTGTCCAGTTTAACATAGAATTTTTCTTTTTTTTTAAATTAATTTTATTTTATTTTTTCAGTGCTCTAAGATTAATTGTTTATGCACCACACCGAGTGTTCCATGAAATACGTGTCCTCCTTAATACCCAATTCCAGGCCAACCCATCCTTCACCCACCTCCCCTCCAAAACCCTGTTTTAGAGTCCACAGTCTCTTGTGGTTTGTCTCCCTTTCTGATTTAGCCCAATTTACTTTTCCTTTCCTTCTCCTAATGTCCTCCATGTTATATTTCATAGTCTTATTTTTTAAATTTAAGTTCAATTAGCCAACATATAGTACATCATTAGTTTCAGATGTAGAGTTCAATAATTCATCAGTTGTGTATAACACTCAGTGCCCATCACCTCACATGCCCTCCTTAATTATCAATACCCGGTTACCCCATCTCCCACCTTTCCAAAATCCATCTTCCCTTTCCAAAACCCTCAATTTTTTTTTCCTATATTGAGTCTCTCATGCTTTTTCTCCCTCTCTGATTAAGTTTTCCCTCACTTTCCCTATGATCTTCTGTGCTTTTTCTTATATTACACATATGAGTGAAATTGTAGTATTATTTTTAATGCTTTTATATCTATGATGCCAATGGTTACTTTCCTGCTCTTGTTTCTGACTTTATTTAGGTGGATCTTTTCTATTTTTTTCTTGATGAATCTGATTAAGGTTTTGTCAATTTTGTTTATGTTTCCAAAGAACCAGCTTCTGGTTTCTTGAATTTCTCTCTTTCCTTCTTCTTTTTTTTATTTATGTAATTTTTTCCCATTCTGATCTTTAGTATTTCCTTTATTTTATTCACCCTCGGCTATTTTTGTTCTTTTCTTGTTTCTTTAGGTGTAAGACTAGATTGTTTATGTGAATATTTTCTTGTTTCTTGACATAGGCCTTCATTGCTATATGGTTCCCTTTTAGAACTGCTTTTGTTGTGTTCCATAGATTTTGGACCATTGTGTTTTCCTTTTCTTCTGTATCTATCTGTCATGTATCATCTATCTATCTATCATCTATCTATCTATCATCTAGCTATCATCTAGCTATCTATCATCTATCATCTATCTTAAAATTATTTGACCTATCATCTATCTATATCTACCATCTATTATCTCTCATCTATCTATCCATCATTTATCACCTATCTATCATTTATCTTAAAATTCTTTTCTGATTTCTTCTTTGAGTCATTTGTTGTTTAGTAACATGTTTTTTATTCTCCATGTGGTTGTATGTTTTCCATTATTCTTTCTTGTGACTTCCATTATGCTTCCTGCCATTATGATCAGAAGACATACATGGTATGATTTCAGTATATACAAATTTATTGATGTTTGTTTTTTTGCCTAATGCATGATCTGTTCCAGAGAATATCCATGTACACTTGAAAGAATGTGTATTCTGTTGTTTTTGAATGGCATATCCAGTGCATATTTGTTATATCTTTCTCGTGCAATGTGTCATTCAGACACCTTTCCTTATTGATTTTCTGCCTGGATGATTTACTCATTGATGTAAGTGGAGTGTTAATGCTCCCTTTTATTATTGCATCACCATCAATTTATCTAATTATGTCTATTTTTGCTTGCTTTACATTTTTAGGTATTCCAGTGTTGGATGCCTAGATATTTCCATTGCTATATCTTTGTGTTGGATTGATCCCTTTCATTATGTAATCTTTCTTTGTCTCTTGTTACAGTCTTTGTTTTAAAGTCTTTCTTTTTTTCCCCCAATTTAAGCATTGAAACCTCACCTTTTTTTATCCTCTCTCTCTATTTGCATGGTGAATATTTTTCCAGCCCTTCAATTTCATTATGTCTGTGTTTTTTGGTCTGAGGTGCATCTTTCATAGGAAGCATGGGAATGGGACTTGTTTTTATATCTATCCTATGTGTTTAGATTGGAACACTTAGGCTTTTTACACTTAATGTAATTGTTGATAGGTATGCACTTATTGTCATTAAAAATATTTTCCGGTTGTTTTCATAGATTTTTGTTCCTTTCTTCTTTTGCTGTCTTTCATTGTGATCAATGAGTTTCTATACTCTAAGGTTTTGACATCCTTTATATTTATTTATTTATTTTTTTTGTATATCTATCATAGGTTTTTGGGTTTGTGGTTACCATTACTATGATATATATGAGGAAATAGCAGTCAATATAAATTTCATGGTCTTTTAAGTTTAATCATATTCTTTAAAGAATGAAAAGAAAAACTTCCCTTTTATTTTTTCTTCCCTTTTCTTTTTACCCACTATTTGTTTTTACTCCTTCCTGAACCTTGTATGTAAGAGCTGTTGCATACTACATTTTTAAATGATTTTCTTGTGTCTAATTATAGCCATAGGTTTTCCACTTTTTTCACTTTGATTTTCTTAACTTAAATTCAATTAGCCCACATGTAGTACATCATTAGTTTCAGATATACTGTTCAATAATTCATTAGCTGCATATAACATCCAGCACTCATCACATCATGTGCTCTTCTTCAATCACATTATGTGCTCTTCTTAATGTCAATCACCCAGTTCACCAATACTTTTGCCCTCCTTCCTTTCCAAAACCCTCAACTTGTTTCTGGAGACAAGAGTCTCTCTTCATTTGTCTCCCTTTCTTATTTCTTACTATTCAGTTTTCCCTCCCTTCTCCTATGGTCCTCCACACTATTCCTTATGTTCCACCTATGAGTGAAACCATTATTATTGCCCTTCTCTGCTTGATTTATTTCACTTAGTATAAGTGAAACCCCTAGTTCCATCCATGTCAGTACAAATTGTAGGTATTCATCCTTTCTGATGGCTGAAAAATATTCCATTATATATATGAAACACTTCTTCTTTATCCATTCATCTGTTGAAGGGTATCTTGATTCCTTCCACAGTTTAGCTATTATGAACATTGCCGTTATGAACCTTGGGGTGCCTGTGCACATTATTTCACTACATCTCTATCCTTGGGGTAAGTACCTAATAGCGCAATTTCTGGGTAGTAGAGCAGCTCTATTTTTTACATCTGGAGGAACCTCCATACCGCTTGCCAGAGTGACCATACAACCTTGAATTCCCACCAAGAGTGTAAGAAGGTTCCACTTTCTCCACATCCTTGCCAACATTTGCTGTTCCCTGTCTTGTTCATTTTAGCCATTGTAACTGGTGTAAGGTGGTATCTCATTGTGGTTTTGATTTTAATTTCCCTGATGGCTAGTGATGTTGAGCATTTTTTCATGAGTCTGTTGGCCATTTTTATGTCTTCTTTGGATAATTGTTTATTAATGTCTTCTGCCCATTTCTTGACTTGATTCTTTGCTTTTTTGGATATTGAGTTTTGGAAATTCTTTATAGATCTTAGATATCAGCCCTTTATTTTTAATCTCATTTTCAAATATCTTCTCCCATTCTGAGGGCTGCCTAATAGTTTCGTTGACTGTTTCCTTTGCTGTGCGAATCTTTATCTTGATGAAGTCCCAAAAGTTCATTTCCATTTTTGTTTCCCTTGTCTTTAGAGACATGTCTTGCACAAAGTTGGTGTGTCCAAGGTGGAAGATGTTACTGCCTTTGTACTGCTCTAGGATTTTGATGGATTCCTGTCTCACACTGAGGTCTTTCATCCATTGTGAGTTTACCTTTGTGTATGGTTAAAGAGAGTTTCACTCTTCTGCATGTGGCTGTCTAATTTTCCCAACATCATTTGTTGAAGAGACTCTTTTTTCAAGTGAAAATTCCTTCCTGATTTGTCAATTAATTGACCACAAAGTTGAGGGTCCACTTCAGGCTCTCTATTCTGTTACATTGTTCTATGTGTCTGTTTGTGTGCCAGTACTAAATTGTCTTGATGATCACAACTTTGTAATATCAGCACTGTGTCGCCACCAGCTTTGGGTTTCTTTTCAACATTCCCCTGGCCATTCAGGGTCTTTTTCTGGTTCCATATACATTTTAGGGTTGTTTGTTCCACTTATGTGAAAAATATCAGTGGTATTTTGATAGGGGTTGCTTTGAATGTGTAGATTGTTCTGGGAAGCATAGACATTTTAACAATGTTTATTCATTTAATCCATGATCATGGAAAGTTTTTTCATCTCTTTGTGTCTTCCTCAGTTTCTTTCATAAGTGTTCTCTACTTCTTAGAGTGCAGCTCTTTACCTCATTGGTTAGGTTTATTCCTAGGTATCTTATGGTTGTTGCAATTGTAAATCAGATCAACACCTTTCTTTCTCTTTCTTTAGTCATATTGTTAGTGTATAGAAGTCCAACTCATTTCTGTGCATTGATTTTGTATCCTGCCACATTGCTGAATTATTGTATGAATTTTATAATTTTTTTGTGGAAAGTTTTGGGTTTGCCATATTAAGTATTATGTCATCTCTGAATGGAGAGAGTTTGACTTCTTCTTTGTCAATTCAAATGACATTCATTTCCTTTTTTTTTTTTCCTGCTGAGGCTAGGAACTCTAGTACTATGTTGAAAAATAGCGGTGAGTGGGGATCCCTGTCATGTTCCTGACCTTAAGGGAAAGTTCTCAGCTTTTTCACACTTAGAATACCTCACTGAGACATTGGGTGTGGCAATTTCATAGATCACTTTTATGATATTGATGTGTGTTCCCTTTACCCCTATATTCTGAAGTGTCAATTAAGAAAGGATGCTGCATTTTGTCAAATGTGTTTTCTGCATCAGTTGAGAGGATCATGTGGCTCTTGTCCTTTATTTTAGTAATGTGATGTATCACATTTATTGATTTGTAAATGTTAAATCACCCTTACAACCCAGGAATAAATCCCACTTTCTTGTGGTGAATAACCCTCCTAATGTTCTACTGTATCCTATTGCTAGGATCTTGTTAATTATTTTGACATCCATGTTCATCAGGAATTTTGGTCTCTAATTCTTTTTTGATGGGGTCTTTGTCTTACTTTGTGATCAAAATAATGCTGGCCTCATAGAAGGATTTTGGAAGTTTCCCTTCTGTTTCTATTTTTTGAAAAGCTTCTGTAGAATAAGTATCATTTCTTCTTTAAATGATTGGTTGAATTCCCCTTGGGAGCCAGCTGTCTGTGGACCCTTGTTTTTTGGGAGGTTTTTGATTATTGCTTCTATTTCCTTGCTGGTTATTTGTCTATTCAGATGGTCTCTTTCTTCCTGTTTAAGTTTTGGTAGTTTATAACTTTCCAGGAATAGATCCTTTTCTTCCAGATTGCCTAAATTTTTGGCATATAATTGCTCATAATATGTTCTTAAAATTGTTTACATTTCATTGCCGTTTGTTGTGATCTCTCCCTATTCATGGTTTATTAATGTGGGTCCTTTCATTTTTCTTTTGGAAAAATCTGGCCATAGGTTTATTGATCTTATTAATTCTCTGAATGAACCAGATTCTAGTTTTAGTGATCCATTTTACTGTAATTCTGGTTTCTGTTTCATTGATTTCAGCTCTAATCTTTATTTGTCTCTTCTGATCAGTTGAGGCTTTATTTGCTGTTCTTTCTCCAGGTCCTTCAGATTTAAGTGTAGCTTGTGCATTCGGATTTTTCTATTATTATTAAAATGTACTTCCCTCTTAGAACAGCCTTTGTTATATCCCATAGCTTTGGAACTGTGTTTTCATTCTCAAGAGTTTCCATGATTTTTTGAAAAATTGTCATTAATTTCCTGGTTGATCCATTCATTCTATAGCAGGATACTCATTAAGCTCCAAGTGTTTGGTTTCCTTCCAAATTTCCTCTTGTGATTGAGTTCAAGTTTCAAAGCATTGTGTCCTGTAATATGCCAGCAATAATCTCAATCTTTTGGTAATAGTTAAGACCTAATTTGTAGCCCACTATGTGATCTATTATGGAGAAACTTTCCTGTACACTTGAAAAGAATGAGTGTTCTGTTGACTTAGGATGGGATGTTGCATATATATCTTTATCTCTCTTTCCATTCTAAATCACCTCACTGGATAAAGAATTCTTGGCAGCATGTTCTTCTCATTTAATATCCTAAATATATTTTGCCCTTTGTGGCCTGCCAGTTTTCTGTGAACAGGTCTGATGCTATTCTGATGTTTCTCCCTCTGTACATAAGAAACCTCCCATCTAAAACAGCTTTTAGTATTGTTTCTTTTTCTCTAAAATTTGCAAACTTCACTATTATATGTTGAGATGTTGATCTATTTTTATTGATTTGGGGAGCAGTCCTTGCTGCCTCTTGGACATGAATGCTTGTTTTCTGCCCCAGATTAGGGACGTTCTGATGATGATTTGCTCATATATATCTTCTGGCCCTCTTACCTCCCCTTCAGAAACCTCAATATCTTTGACATGTTTTTCTTTTCAGAGCATCATCAATTTTTGAAGGCTTTCTTCATAGGTTATTAATTGTCTTTCTCTTTTTTCCTCAACCTCTTTTATTTCCATCAGTCTGTCTTTTAGATTACTTTTTCTCTCTTCTGCCTCAATAACCCTAGCTGTTAGCACATCCAATTTAGACTGTATCTCAGTTATAACATTAAGTTTGACCTGATTAGATCTCTTTTCTGCCTTAGCTTCTCCACTGTATTTTTTTTTTGAGTCCAACTATTGACTTTTTAATTACTATACTGAATTCCATCTCTGACACCTTGCTTATATCCATAATGATTATCTCTGTGGCAGAGAACATTGTCTCTGGTTCTTTTCTTTGTTGTTAATTCCTCCTTCTAGTCATTTCCCCCAGAGAATAATGGGTGATGGGTGAGCAGAGTCAAAAAATATCAACAACAACATGAGCAAAATCACCCTAGAGAAATCCAAGGTGATCATAAAGCAAAGTGGAAAAGCAAACAAAAAGCAAAACAGAACAAACAAGAAAAATAGAGAAAAATAAAGTGTGTGTGGGAGGGAGTAGAGACTATTATCTCAGGGTGATCCACTTGTTCCTGAGTTTTGATCTGTGTGTTAGAAGAAACTAACTTCCATAATTACAAAGAAAGCAAAATTTATCTATATACAAAAAGAAAACTGAATAGAGTGTACAAATGACTAAAATGAAGCATATTTCTATGCAATATAGATGTAAAAAATAAAAGTTAAAAAGCGACTTAAAAACAGAAGTTGGTAAAATAAGAAACTAGTTGAAATGGGAAAAAGGTTAAAAAAACAAATGGAAAATTTAGATTAAAAGACACACACACACACACACACACACACCACGTTCAATATACTATTCCCCTGGCATTGGAAGTTTAGAGTCTTGGATCCATAAACCAGTTGTCCTCCTGTTCCTCCAGTCAGTCTTCTGGAGGCATCCATTATGCATCTTCTCAGATGTCTTTGCATGGGCAGAGTTGTCCCACCCTTTGCCAGGGGTTTAGGCCCAGTGTAAGCTGGTTCTCTGTGTGGTCTTTTTTTTTTTTTTTCCTTGAGGCTTTCTTGGCTCCTTAGAGGAATCGAATAAAAATGGCTATGCTCTGTTCTCTGGCCCCAGAGCTAAAAGATTGAGGTTCCCCCTCTTCAATAAACCCTATGGGACAAACAGTCTTCACTTTTGTGTTTGACAAACTCTACAGACTGTTGCGCATGTCCACTGCAATACTCCCAGGGGAGGTCCAAGGGACCATGTCACTGCCCTTTGTGTGTCCAGGAACTGAGAGTGGTTGCAGGTTTCTGTATGCACCTGCTCCACTGCTTCTAGGGGACAGCTGGTTGTCACCTTACTGTCCTTTCTGGGGCCAGCACCCTGAGAGCTGCATTGGGTACAGCCATTTTCCCCTCCTGGGACATTGTAAATGGCCTGCAAGTTCCAGTCCTTTTCTGGGTGCTCTGGCAGAGAGCAGTCACCAGCCTGGCCTGCCTCCTGGTTTATGGTGACCCAAGCTGGGAATCCTCTCCTTGACTCACTGACCATAACTAGTTTCCTCACTTCCATGCTACTTTAGTGGTAATAAACTCATTTACTATTTGTGAAACTATTTATATATCCTTCATATCTGAGCAATAATATTAATGTGTAGCATATATTTGCTTATAGGTTTATTTATTTATTTTTTTCTTTAGTACTTTCAATATATCATGCCATTTTCACATGGCCTGCAAAGTTTCTACTGAAAGATCAGCTCACTCCTTATAGGTTTTCTCCTATAGACTCTTTTGTTTCTCCCTTACTTCTTTAAAAAAGTATCTTTATAACATTTTAGATTTTATTATTTATTTTTAAAAGATTTTATTTCTTTATTTGAAAGAGAGAGAGAGAATGAGAGAGAGAGAGATCATGAGAGGGGAAAGATCAGAGGGAGAAGCAGACTCCCCACTGAGCAGGGATCCTGATGAGGGACTCGATTCAGGGATTCCAGGATCATGACCTGAGCTAAAGACAGTTGCTTAACCAACTGAACCACCCAGGTACCCCCAATATTTTACATTTTAATTATTATATTTTATAATGTGGATCACCTTGGAGTCATCTAGTTTGGAAGATGATCTGTGCTTCTTGGAGTTGGATGTCTATTTACTTCCTTAAATTATGTGTTTCCACATATTAATTCAAATAAGTTTTGTACCCCTTTCTCTCTGTCTTCTTTAAGATCTCTATAATGTGATTGTTTGCTTCATATTTTCTGAAATATCTCTTTATTTATCCTCATTAAAAAAAATAGTTTCCCTTTTTGTTATTCAACTTTTGTTTCCATGTTGGGATTAATGTAGATCATGAAATCAGTCATAATACCTGGCTTGCTAAAATGTAACATGGAGGCCTGAGGTCAGGGAGGTTTCAGAGAATGGCATAGCTCTTCGGAATGCTGATGTCTGTGCGACCACTCTGCCATTGGAATGCCATGGGGATCTCCCTTCCCTGAAGCTTTTGTAGACCAAACAAGCTGCTGGGTTGCCTAAGATGTATGCATTGTCCTTTGGCTATGTTTATGAGAACTCATAGAACACACAGATTAGCATACCATGTCTTTCCTGTAAGTAGATCCTCCTAGTTCCAGTAAGAGCCTTTATCACATAACACATGTTTGAGAAACAGTGATAAGGATTTGTGATTATCCTGAAGGACCAATAAAAGTGGAGCCAAGAAGAGCAAAGGGTCTTCATCTCTGAGCACTGAACCCTTTGCCTTCTCCTCTGTTTCATAGTAAAGTTTGGAGTAATCTTTCATCTATCATTTCAAGGATTGCTGGCCATTCCCAGAATTTCCATTGGCCTGTTTTCTAGATCAGTATATTCTTTTATATCCTCTAATCTACTGTGTGTTTTTTATTTCTTTTATTGTATTATCTGATTTTGATTGATTATTTTTAATATTTTCTTTCTGTTTATTGAAATATTCACTGAGTTCTTGTATTCTTATCTTCATTCCAGTTAGTATCTTTATAATCATTACTTTAACTGCTTTACAAAATATATTGCTTATTCCTGTTTCATTTAGTTCCTTTTCTGACATTTACCCTTGTTCTTTCTTTAGGATCTTAATCCTCTCTCTCCCCATTTTGCTTCACTTTGTTTCCATGGATTAGGTAGAACAGTTCCTTCCCCTAAGCTTTAAATAGTGGAGTAATATGTACTGTCCCCTATGTAGACAGTGTGTGCCTGGTGATTTTTCCTGGCTGGGTGGAACTGTGGGTGTTTAGAGTAGTCTCTCTTTATTTTCTAAGGTTTTATTTATTTGAGAGAAAGAGAGACAGCACAAGCAGAGGGAGGGGTGGGAGGAGAGGGAAAGGAAGATGCAGACCCGATGCTGAGCACAGACCTGGACATGGGACTTGATCCCAGGATGCTGAGATCATGACTTAAGCTGAAGTCAGATGTTCAACAGACTGAGCCACCCAGGAGCCCCTGCAAGTTACTCTTTTTTACTGTGGCTTTTTTTTTTTTTTTTTTTTTTACAGCTAGAAGATAATAATAGTAATAATAATATAGTAAGAAAAGAACAAAAGAAAAAGAAGGAAAAAAAAACAAGAAAAAGTAGAAAATATGGAGAAAAAGAAATAAATAAGAGGAAAAGAAAGGGGGAAGAAAGCCACCAGGAATATAAATAAAAACACATGACAAATTAAATAAATTTCAAAAATCAAAATTAAAAAAATTAAAAATGGGGCTTACTTTCTGTTCCCCATCATTTTGGCTTCTGTGGGCTTGCAGAGCCTGGGCTTGCTGAGGTCATGGAGTTCCCTGTGATGATGTAACCACCCATAATGGTATCCAGATCCTGCTCCAGTCTTTTCCTTTAAGGTGAGATGGGAACATAAATCATGTTATTCTCCAGTCCCTCTGACCTGGAGAGTAATTCTGCAGCTCCTTCACTGCTTGGTTGAATCCTAGTGTTATCTCTTTCATGTGCTACCTTCACTTTTAAGTTATGGCATTTTTTCTATGCCCATGACAGAGAAATCTATTTCCAGTCCTCCAATGCTATCCTTCCCCACTGTCATTTGGCAGTTCCCTTTACTACCATGTCACCATCTCTCTTGCTGTCTTCTTGTGTTCTCTCTGTCTTTAGTTTTTCAGAAGCTGTTCAGGCAATTCTCAGTTCTTCAAAATGAATAGTTCTATTAAAAAGTCAAGGTCTTCCTACATTATCATCTTGGTCCTGAACTCTACATTAGCTTCAGCTTAAAGTCACCAGTGACATTATCTCCTAGTGATAGAGTCAACCTATTCTTTGACAGTTTGAAACCGGACATTGCCATACATATCCTCTCTAGCTAAGAAAGTTCTACATGGTAGCTTCTTCCAATATTAAGCTGTTTTGTTTGCATAGAAAAACCTGGTGTTTTTTGTAGCCACTTTCATTAATTATATTAGATAAAACTTTTGAAGATCTTGTTGCAGCACTTGTTTCTTCTCCTTGTACTTTGATGTTATGGAGATGGGTTCTTTTCTTAAATTTCATAAACTAGCCTTGGTTAGTTTGAAACATTTCTTTAAATCTTCTGCACCTCACTCAGCATTCATAGAATTGAGGAGAGTAAAGGTCTTGCTCTGTATTAGGCTTTGGCTTGAGTAAATGATGTGGCTGGTTTGATCTTCTAAACAGATGATCAGAAGTTTTTCCATATCAGCAATAAGGCTGTTTTAGTTCCCTATCCATATATTCACTGGCATAGAAGTTTTCATTTCCTTCAAGAACATTTTGTTTGCATTTGTAATTTGGTTGTTTCGTGCAAGAGGCCTAACTTTTGGTTACTCTTGGCTTTTAAAACTCCTTCCTCACTACAGGTAATCATTTCTAGCTCTTGATTTAGTGTAAGAGACATATGACTCTTCTTTCACTTGAGCACTTAGTGGCCATCATAAGGTTATTAATTGGCCTAATTTCATTTCAGTATTATTGTGTCTCAGAGAATAGGTGGGCCGAGAGAGAGAGAGAGAGAAGGAACAACTGGTTTTGGAGTAGTCAGAGCAAATGCAACACTTATCTATTAAATTCACTGTCTTATATAGGAGTTATTTATCATACACAAAAACAATTACAATAATAATACCAAAGACCATTAATAACAGACCAGCATGATAAACATAATAAAGGAATTTTCTTCAAATACTGTGATAATAACCAATCCGTGACAGAGAGATACAAAATGAGCTAATACTGTTCAAAAAATGGTGGGGATAGACTTGCTTGATGCCAGATTTCCACAAAACTTGAATTTGTAGAAAATGAATCTGTAAAGTACAATGAAGTGAAGTACAATAAACCAACGTATTTGACACTCCAAATGTCACTTAGGAAAGATAAACCAAGGATAAAGTAGTAAGGGGATATCATAATTGTATTGCCATGACTGATTTATAATGCAGATTAGTAGGGATCTCAAGTGCTTCCTATGTCTGTACTGAAATCTTCATTATGTGTATCTAGACAAATATTTTCTGAATGTCTATTGTGTACCAAGCACTGACCGTGTCTGTGGATACCACCATAATGAAGAGAAATCTGGTCACCACACTTAGGGAGATTATATTCAAGCATTGCATATTGAAAATAAGTAACTATGTAAACACATTATAGCATGATAAGTACTATGAAGGAAAGAGTTGAAGTTTTCTTTTTTTAATTTATTTTTTCTGTGTTCCAAAATTCATTGTTTATACACCATGCCCAGGGTTCCATGCAATGCATGCCCTCCTTAATACCCACCACAGGGCCCATCCATCCACCCAACATCCCTCCCCTCCAAAACCCTCAGTTTGTTTCTGAGTCCAGAGTCTCTCATGGTTCATACCCACCATCCAATTTCCCCCAATACCCTTATCCTCTCCTTCTCCCAATGTCCTCTGTGTTATTCCTTATGCTCCACAAGTAAGCAAAACCATGTAATAATTGACTCTCTTTGCTTGATGTCTTTCACTCAGCATAATCTTCTCCAGTCCATTCCATGTTGATACAAAAGTTGGATATTCATCCTTTCTGAGGGAGGCATAATATGCCATTGTATATATGGACCATATCTTCTTTATCCATTCATCTGCTGAAGGGCATCTTGTCTCTTTCCACAGTTTGGTGATTGTGGCCATTGCTGCTATGAACATTGGGGTACAGATGGCCCTTCTTTTTACTACATCTGTATCTTTGGGGTAAATACCCAGTAATGCAATACAGGGTCATTGGGTAGCTCTATTTTTAATTTTTTGAGGAATCTCCACCTTGTTTTCCAAAGTAGCTGCAACAACTTGCATTCCCACCAACAGTGTAAGAGAGTTCCCCTTTCTCCACATCCTTTCCAACACTTGTTGTTTCCCGTCTTGTTAATTTTTTGGCATTCTAACTGGTATATGATGATATCTCAAAGTGGTGTTGAAGTTTTCTGATAAAGAAATGCACCTGCTTTAGGTAAGGTAACCAGGAAAGTCTTTCTTAGAAAACATTTGAACCATAGGATAACCAAAGGAAGAGAAGGGGTGGATTATATTCCTATGTAAAAGTATGGTGGTGTGCAATCCAACCAGAAGAAAGAAGTAGCTCCATAGCCCCAGTGAAGGGCCCATGTGGCTGGTGCCAAGTGAATTGAAGGAATCATATCATTGTTGGACTTTTTATCACATTTTAGACATATTTAATTGACCCATTAGGCTCTTTGAAATTTGTGTTTCCTCATCTGGGAAGTAAAAATAACAAAAGTAATAATGGCTAGTAATACTAGACTCTAATCACATGTTAGTGTTGTCTTCAATGTTTGACACTAAGTTCTCACTTATTACTTCCAAAGTTTTCATTTTCCATGTTATTTAAAGAAAATAAAAGTTTAAATGTTGTAAATCACTTACCCAATGACATAGAGTTATTAGCTCCCGAGGTAGGATTTGAACACATGCAGTTTGACTTCAGAGCCTAATGTGTTTAAGGAATCCCCAAATTTCTGCCTCATAGGTGTACTTAAAGACTAAAGGAGGCAATGCTTATAAAACACTTAGGACAGTGATAGACAATAGGTAAACATTTAGTAAATTTAAATAATTATTAGTAAGCAATACCCTCAATATACTTTGTCAGTACCTGAGAAGTACACTGATATTAAATTTAGTTCTATTCTGTTTAGGACACCCAAAAAATTATCACAAATCATGATACAGGCCCCATTCATGTTCCAATGCAATCCCTTTTCTTTAGACTTCATGCCCTGCCATGACTCAAGAAAAGATCACAGCTTTCTCCTATCTCAGTGATTCTCTACTTAGAACCCTATAGAATTGGATATTTCAAATTACCTTTTTCCCGTGAGAATCTGTGATAAGAACATAAAACCATGGCAAGACATTCCTGCCATCTGAGTTCCACCTGTTCTTAAAGAGCATCTCTCTTGAAGGTGACTCCAAGGGTTGGGATCATCTAGATCTCAGTCCAATAGCATTAGAGAGAAATAAAACATGACATATTAGGGTATAGTTGTCCAGTCAGATATGTTTGGAAAATATAGCATAGTGGGTAGGATCAGATGTGGTGACGGTATTGAAAGGGTTTGGGACCTTCTAGCAAGCACAATAAAGTGTTGAAAAGTATATTAGGACCATCTTATCCATAAGGGTATCTTGAATCTTGTAAAAATTGTTGGACATATATGCCTAGGTTACTTACCAGAAATTGTTTTATAAAGTCTAGGGAAACTAGATGTTTTTCTTATAGTCAATTTAGGTAACACTGTTAATAGGAACTTCCCTGCCCCACTGTACTATAGTGCACATTATTAAAATCTGAAAGTAAAGAAGTATAATTTTTGTAATATGGTTTGAAAACTGAAATTCAGAGTTCATAATAACATTAGCATTTTTAGTAATAGCATTATCTTAACTGGAAGACCAATAAAGAATCTGGGTGTTTTATGTAACAAGTGGTATTATCCACTCTGTTTAAACATTAGCTTTCTCCATAGAACCTTTCTCAGAACCCCCAACAACTTATTGTTCCTTAGGCTTTAGATGAGGGGGGTTAGCATGGGGATAATTATTACTTCAAACACAGAGATGCTGTTCCAACTCTGAGGGGAGAGAACAATCTGAACCAAATTAGAGACTTACTACACCAAGGTGGGAGAAGCAGGTAGCTAGAGATTTGTTTTCACACTCAGGGGAGTTCATGTGAAGGAAAGCAAGGTAGATGAGTGTGCAGGATGTCAGAATGAGTCTAAAAGATGAGAAGAAAAAACAATGCTGGACAATAATATCACTTTTTCATAGGTTATTTTCTCACAGGAGACCTTCACATAAGAAATATTGAATTTTCTTGTTCCACAAGCAGAGAAATGCATGGCAAAAATTTTGTACATTAAGGAGAGGAGCACACTCCCAGCCCATGAACCAGTTGCCATTTGTTTAAAGACTCAAGGTGTCATAATGGCCAGGTATCTGAGTGGGAAACAGATGTCCTGACAATGGTCAAAGACCATGAGAGTCAGGACAACACACTAAGCCACTCCTAGCTTCAAGTAAAGAAAGGTTTGTACTCTAGAGCCAATGCAAGAGATGTATCTATGTCCAGGGAAGTTGGTGGCCATCTTGAGAAGAGTGGTAAAGATCAGCATTAGGTCCATGAGGGAGAGATGGCTGAGCAGGAAATACACGAGATTGTGGAGGTAAACATCACCCAGATCAGCAGGGCTAGGATGGCCATCCTGGCCACCCAAAGAATCATAAAGATAATGGAGATGGGGAGGCCAGCATGCTGAAAGTAAGAGAAAAATCCCAGAAAAAAATGAAATATGTGGTTGAGAATCTATTTCCCCACTCCAGGTCTTAGTCTACTGGCTTGATCTGAAAGGTTATGGGAGAAAATACAAGAGTGTTACTGCTGTTCTCATATAAATGCACCACTGTTTCACATCTACTTATGAAAGTTGCATATATATTGCAATATGTTTGAATGTAGGAAAGAGTAATGGTTTGGTATCCATTGTTATTTAAATATAGTATTTAGCAATGTATCTGGCAGGATCAGTAAACCTAATGGAGAATATTGATTTTGATCATATTATATTACATTGCTTAACACAGTGTTGTTATCATGTCTTGAGGATTACAAGTTTAATTTTTAGTTCCTATGAAAATCTCCCTATGTTCTTGTAATGTGATATACACTCTTTCTAAAGTAAACATGGTTTCTGTTCTACAACCACTGGAATCTCTGCATATCTATTGCTTTTAGATTAACCATCTATATTTAAATTCATCCTTGGGGTACTTACAGATCACTAAGCAGGTAGCTTGATCAGTAATGGGTCAGGCATCTTATGGCTCTAATCATTGGGAATAGACTAGAATGCCTTGAAAGTGACTTGGATGGGTTCTCCTGGCCCTTGTTATTTATAAGTCAATATAGACTGATTAAAAGAACATTATAATTGTTTTGTACACTTTATCTATTATATTACTTTTCCCCATGTGACAAATATATCCATTTGTGCAAATCCTTCCATAAAATTTAGTGTCTCTTGTCTAAAATCTTGGCTTTGTCCCTCTGTTATTGACATTTTGTGACATCTCCCATTATAGGGTGAGGTGGCTAGAACCTAAAAAATAAAATAAAAAATATAGCCAAATACTCTCTTGACATGGAATTGGGAAGGAATGGATTCACAGAAACTTAAAAGCAATTTCTCATTGTTTTGTTCTTGTTTTTTTTTTTTAATTTTTGAAGATTTTTTTAATCCATTTTGCAGGGGGAGAGAAAGAGAGCACAAACAGGCAGAGTGGGAGGGAGAGGGAGTATCAGGCTCCCTGCTGAGCAGAGAGCCCAACGTGGGGCTTAATCCTAGGACCCTGGAATCAGGACCTGAGCCAAAGGGAGACACTTAACTGACTCAGCTACCCAGGTACCCCTAGTCATTTTATTATTTAGTTGTCTCAGCTCAGTGGAGTTTCATCTGTAGTCATTGTACATGTAACATGTACTATGTTAAATCTCCTTTCTTTGTTTATCAGCGTCTTGCTGACATCTCTGTTAGAACCTGTAACTTCTTATGTGCAGTCCAGTGTTAAAATTTTGTCTTATAACCATTCAAAGCTTTCCCATTCCCACTGCAGGCTAGATTTGTAGCTCCAGGGACATGAATGGGGAGAGGATGTGGTCTATCATTTTACTCGTTCTCTCATTTTCTTCAGGAGGGCATTGCAGTCTGCCTTTAGGACACCTCCTCCATCTCCCTATTCTAAGCTCCAGCTCCCCTGGTGTATTCACACAGGGAAGAAGGAAAAGGAAAAGGATACATGTTTTGTATTGGCTGCTGTTGTGTGATGGTTTTTTGATGTACAAATTTGGCTGGGTTGAACTATATTCCCCAATTATTTACAAACATTAATATAGGTGTTGTTGTGGGGGTATTTTGCAGTTGTGATAAAAGTCATTATTGAGGGCATCTGTGTGGCTCAGCTGCTTAAGCCTCCAACTCTTCCCTTTAATTATTTTAATTAACATATAATGTATTATTTGTCCCAGGGGTACAGGTCTGTGAATTGTCAGGCTTAAACATTTCACAGCACTCACCATATCACATACTCTCCTCAATGTCCATAACCCAACCACCCTCTCCCGACTCCCCCAGCAACCCTCAGTTTGTTTGGTGAGGTTAAGAGTCTTTTATGGTTTCTCTCTCTCCCAATCCCATTTTGTTTCATTTGTTCCTTCCCTACCACCCACAACCCCCCGCCCTGTCTCTCAAATTCCTCCAATCAGAGAGATCATATGATCATTGTTTTTCTCTGATTGACTTATTGTGTTCAACCTGATACCTTCTAATTCCATCCAAGCCATTGTAAATGGTAAGATTTCATTTCTTTTGATGGCTGCATAGTATTCCATTGTGTATATATACCACTTCTTTGTCCATTCATCTGTTGATGGACACCTAGGTTCCTTCCATAATTTGGCTATTGTGGACATTGCTGCAACAAACATTCGTGTGCTCATGCCCCTTTGGATCACTACATTTGTACTTTAGGGTAAATACCCAGTTGCGTGATTGCTGGGTTGTAGGGTAGCTCTATTTTCAACCTTTTGAGGAACCTCCATACTGTTTTCCAGAGTGGTTGCATCAGCTTGTATTCCCATGAACAGCATAGGAGGGTTCCCCTTACTCCACAACCTCTCCAACATCTGTCGTTTTCTGACTGCTTAATTTTAGCCATTCTGACTGGTGTGAAGTGTTATCTCATTGTTGTTTTGATTTGTATTTCTCTGATGCCGAATGATGTTGAGTACTTCTTCATGTATCTGTTGGCCACCTGGATGCATTCTTTGCAGAAATGTCTGTTCATGTCCTCTGCCCATTTCTTGATTGGATTATTTGTTCTTTGGGTATTGAGTTTGATAAGTTATTTATAGACTTTGGATATAAACCTTTACCTGATATGTCATTTGTGAATATCTTCTCCCATTCTGTCAGTTGTCTTTTGGTTTTGTTGACTGTTTCCTTTGCTGTGCCAAAAACGTTTGATCTTGATGAAGTCCCAATAGTTCATTTTTGCCTTTGCTTCCGTTGCCTTTGGCAATGTGTCTAGGAAGAATTTGTTGCAGCTGATGTAGAAGAGGTTACTGCCTGTGTTCTCCTCAAGGATTTTGATGGATTCCTGTCTCACATGGAGGTCTCTCATCCATTTTGAGTTTGTCTTTGTGTGTGGAATAAGGAAATTGTCCAGTTTAATTCATCAGTACATAGCTGCCCAATTTTCCCAACACCATTTGTTGAAGAGACAGTCTCTTTTCCATTCGACACTTTTTCCTGCTTTGTTGAAGATTAGTTGACCATAAAGTTGAGGGTCTATTTCTGGGCTCTCTATTCTGTTCCATTGATCTTTGGGTCTGTTTGGGGGACAGTACCGTACTATCTTGATGATTACAGCTTTGTAATAGATCTTGAAGTCTAGAATTGTGATGCCACAAACTTTGAATTTCTTTTTCAACATTCCTCTTGCTCTTCAAGGTCTTTTCTTGTTCCATATAAATTTTAGCATTTTTTTTT
>NW_019154187.1:1389364-1400337 GCF_002288905.1 Enhydra lutris kenyoni
CCCAGTAGTGCAATTGCAGGGTCATAGGGAAGTTCTATTTTTAATTTCTTGAGGAATCTCCACACTATTCTCCAAAGAGGCTGCACCAACTTGCATTCCCACCAACAGTGGAAGAGGGTTCCCCTTTCTCCACATCTCCTCCAACACATGTTGTTTCCTGTCTTGCTAATTTTGTCCATTCTAACTGGTGTATGGTGATATCTCAATGTGATTTTAATTTGAATCTCCCTGATGGCTAGTGATGGTGAACATTTTTTCATGTGCTGATAGCCATTTCTATGTCTTCCTTGGAGAAGTGTCTGTTCATATCTTCTGTCCATTTTTTGATATGATTATCTGTTTTGTGTGTGTTGAGTTTGATGAGTTCTTTATAGATCCTGGATATCAACCTTTTGTCTGTACTGTCATTTGCAAATATCTTCTCCCATTCCGTGGATTGCCTCTTTGTTTCTTGACTGTTCTTTGCTATGCAGAAGCTTTGATTTTGATGAAGTCCCAAAAGTTTATTTAGGCTTTTGTTTCCTTTGCCTTTGGAGACATATCTTGAAAGAAGTTGCTTTGGCTGATATCGAAGAGATTACTGCCTATGTTCTCCTCTAGGATTCTGATGGATTTCTGTCTCACGTTGAGGTCTTTTATCCATTTTGAGTTTATCTTTGTGTACGGTGTAAGAGAATGGTCGAGTTTCATTCTTCAACATATAGCTGCCCAGTTTTCCCAGCACCATTTATTGAAGAGACTGTCTTTTTTCCACTGTATATTTCTTCCTGTTTTGTCAAAGATTATTTGTCCATAGAGTTGAGGGTCCATATCTGGGCTCTCTACTCTGTTCCACTGGTCTATGTGTCTGTTTTTATGCCAGTACCATGCTGTCTTGATGATCACAGCTTTGTAGTAAAGCTTGAAATCAGGTAACGTGATGCCCACAGTTTTATTTTTGTTTTTCAACATTTCCTTAGCGATTCAGGGTCTCTTCTGATTCCATACAAATTTCTGGATTATTTCCTCCAGCTCTTTGAAAATACCGGTGGAATTTTGATTGGAATGGCATTAAAAGTATAGATTGCTCTAGGCAGTATAGACATGTTAACAATGTTTGTCCTTCTGATCCAAGAGCATGGAATGGTCTTCTATCTTTTTGTGTCTTCTTCAATTTCTTTCATGAGTGTTCTGTAGTTCCTCGAGTACAGATCCTTTTGCTCTTTCGTTAGGTTTATGCCCAGGTATCTTATGGTACTTGGTGCTATAGTAAATGGAATCGATTCTCTAATTTCCCTTTCTGTATTTTCATTGTTAGTGTATAAGAAAGCCACTGATTTCTGTACATTGACTTTGTATCCTGCCACATTGCTAAATTGCTGTATGAGTTCTAGTAGTTTGGGGGTGGAGTGCTTTAGGTATTCCAGATAAAGAATCATGTCATCTGCGAAGAGAGAGAGTTTGACTTCTTCGTTGCCAATTTGGATACCTTTTATTTCTCTTTATTGTCTGATTGCTGTTGCTAGGACATCTAACACTATGTTGAACAAGAGTGGTGAGAGTGGGCATCCTTGTCGTGTTCCTGATCTCAACGGGAAGGCTGCAAGCTTTTTCCCATTGAGGATGATATTTGCTGTGGGTCTTTCATAGATAGAGTTTATGAAGTTCAGGAATGTTCCCTCTATCTCTATACTTTGAAGTGTTTTAATCAGGAACGGATGCTGTATTTTGTCAAATTCTTTTTCTGCATCAACCTAGAGGACCATGAGGTTCTCTCTTCTCTCATTAATTTGTTCTATCATATTGATTGATTAGCGAATGTTGAACCATCCTTGTAGCCCAGGAATGAATCCCACCTGGTCATGGTGGATAATCTTTTTAATGTGCTGTTCGTTCCTGTTTGCTAGGATCTTGTTGAGAATCTGAGCATCCATATTCATCAGTGATATTGGTCTGAAATTCTCCTTTTTGGTAGGGTCTTTGCCTGGTTTGGGGATCAGGGTAATGCTGGCTCCATAGAAAGAGTTTGGAAGTTTTCCTTCTGCTTCAATTTTTTGAAACAGCTTCAGGAGAATAGGTGTTATTTCTTCCTTGAAAGTTTGGTAGAATTCCCCAGGGAATCCATCAGGTCCTGGGCTCTTGTTTTTTGGGCGGTTTTTGATCACTGCTTCAATCTCGCTACTAGATATCGGTCTGTTCAGGTTGTCAATTTCTTCCTGGTTCAATTTTGGGAGTTTATAGTTTTCCAGGAATGCATCCATTTCATCTAGGTTGCTTAGCTTATTGGCATATAACTGTTGATAGTAACTTCTGATGATTGTTTCTACTTCCTTGGTATTAGTTGTGATCTCTCCCTTTTCATTCATAATTTTATGAATTTGGGCTTTCTCTCTTTTCTTTTGGATTAGTGTGGCCAATGGTTAATCGATCTTATTGATTCTTTCGAAAAAACCAGCTTCTAGTTTCATTGATGCATTCTATTGTATCTCTGGTTTCTACCTCATTGATCTCTGCTCTAATCTTGATGATTTCCCTTCTTATATGTGGAGTTGGTTTGATTTGTTGTTGATTCTCCAGTTCTTTAAGGTGCAGAGACAGCTGCTGTGTTCTGGATTTTTCAATTTTTTTGAAGGAGTCTTGGATGGCTATGTATTTCCCCCTTAGGACCGCCTTTGCTGAATCCCATAGGTTTTGGACTGAAGTGTCTTCATTCTCATTGTTTTCCATGAATTGTTTCAGTTCTTCTTTGATTTCCTGGTTGATCCAAGCATTCTTAAGCAAGGTGGTCTTTAGCTTCCAGATGTTTGAGTTCCTTCCAGACTTTTCCTTGTGATTGAGCTCCAGTTTCAAAGCATTGTGATCTGAGAATGTGCAGGGAATAACCTCAGTCTTTTGGTATCCCCTGAGTCCTATTTGTGACCCAGTAAGTGGTTTTTTCTTGAGACGGCTCCATGTGCACTTGAGAAGAATGAGTATTCTGTTTTTTTTAGGGTTGAATGTTCTGTATATATCTATGAGGTGCATCTGGTCCAATGTGTTATTCAAATCTCTTGTTTCTTTTTTGATTTTCTGATTCAATGATCTGTCTGTTTCTGAGAGGGCATGTTAAGATTTCCTACTATTAATGTATTCATATCAATATGACTCTTTATCTTGATTAACAGTTTTCTTATGTAATTGGCTGCTCCCATATTGGGGGCATAGATATTTACAATTTTTAGATCATCTTGATGGATAGTCCCTTTAGGAATGATGTAGTGTCCTTCTGTATCTCTGACTACAGTCTTTAGTTTAAAATCAAATTTGTCTGATATGAGAATCGCTACCCCGGCCTTCTTTTGAGACCCATTGGCATGAAAGATGCTTCTCCATCCCTTTACTTTCAGTCTGGGTGTATCTTTAGGTTCAAAATGGGTCTCTTGTAGACAGCATATGGATGGGTCCTGTTGTTTTATCCAATCTGCAGCCCTGTGCCTTTTTATGGGCGCATTTAGGCCATTCACATTGAGAGTGATTATTGATAGGTACGTTTTTATGGACATCGTGTTACGTTTGAAGTCTTTATTTCTGTAGATTGTCTCTTTAATTCTGTTCAATGCTATTCTTAGGATTTTTCCTCTTTTATAGAACCCCCCTTAATATTTCCTGCAGTGTCGGCTTGGTGGTTGCATAGTCTTTTAAGCCTTGCCGGTCTTGGAAACTCTTTATCTCTCCATCCATTTTGAATGTCAATCTTGATGGATAAAGTATTCTTGGCTGCATGTTCTTCTCATTTAGTGCCCTGAATATAACTTGCCCGCCCTTTCTGGCTTGCCAGTTCTCTGTGGACAGGTCTGACGTTATTCTGATGGGCTTTCCTCTGTAAGTAAGGAGTCTCTTTGTCCTAGCGTTTTTCAAGAGATTATACCTACAATTATGATTCCTCAATTTGACTATCAGGTGCCTTGATGTTTTTTTGGAATCTATAATCTTGGGTGGAGACTGTTAGGCCTCTAGTACATGAACGCTGGTTCCATTCACGAGATTGGTAAAATTTTCATGAAGAACTTGTTCCACTATATCTTCTAGACTTCTTTCTTTCTCCTCCCCTTTGGGGATTCCAATAAATCTGACGTTGGAACGTTTCATGGCGTCATTTATTTCCGTGATTCTGTTTTCATGGTTTCTAAGCTGTTTGTTCCAGGCTTCCTCTTGATCCTTTCTTTCTATCTGTTTGTCCTCCAGATCACTAATTCTATCTTCTGTCTCAGTTACCCTAGCTTTGAGAGAATTTAGATTAGATGGGAACTCATTGAGAGCATTGTGAACCTCAGTCCTGGTAGCTTTAGCTCTGCCCTAACATTGTGAACATCCTGTCTGGTCGCTTTCAGCTTGGCCCTAATCAATTCCATTTGGTCATCCATGCCTTTCTCCAACCTAGCTATTGCCTGGATAATTGTTAGCCTGAATTCTCTTTCTTACATATTGTCTATGTTGATAACCATTAGCTCTGTTGCAGAAGGTCCATCCTCTGTATTTTTCTTCTGTTGGGCATTCCTCCTCCTAGTTATTTTGGTGAGAGATGACTGAACAGTTGTAGCTGGTTGTACTGACCATGGTGCAGTCTGGGTGCACCCTGGAAAACTTCTGAGCAATCAGGGTTCCCCACCCAAATGAGAGAAAAAAGAAAAGAAAAAGAAAAAAAAAGAGAGAGAGAAAGGAAAGAAAGGGAAGATGAAAGAAAATGTTCAGCCCAAATGGGCCCCAAGGTAAGATTTGTGAGGTATACAAACAAAAACAGACAAACAAAAAGACTGATAAAAGTATATAAAAAGAGTAAAAAAAAAATATATATATATATTTTGCATATGTATATATATGCATATACATATATATATGCAAATAAAGGAAGAACCTTGTCAAAAAGAACCCCAAGTGTAAGATTTATATACTATCACGACAAACACAAAGACACAGAAACACTGGTGGAAGAAAAAGTTGGGAGAGTGGTTAGAAATTCTCAGTGTGGGCAAGGAAGGTTGTTTTGATTCTTCCTGGATGTATCTTGATATCTTTGTTAAAGGAGTCCACTTTCCTAGGCTAAAGTGGGATTAAAAATTGGTTCATCTATAGGGGTGGTATTGATTGGGGAAAGGGGATTATTTTGAAGTTTAACTCTGTATGAATATTAGAAAATAAAAATAAAAAAGGAATAAACTAGACTAAACTAAACTAAATTTAAAAAAAATCAAAAAATAGAAATGCAAAAGAAAAACACAGGTGTATGTATCAAAAAGTTCAGGTTAGAAGGTTATTATGGAATTTGATGGACTGGACAGCTCGCTGTGATGGTAAATAGGTTAAAAAATTATCTATATAAAAAAATAAGCCAGAATAGTGGGAATAAATTAAAAATAAAAGTTGTCCTATGAAGTAGTGGTGGTGGTTCTCTTGTAGTCTTTTTTTTTTTTTTCCTTTCCTGGTTGGTTTTCTGGGGGAGGGGCCTGCCACGTGGGTTTCCAGTCAATGATGTTCCCTGAGTTAAGTCCTCCAGTCCCCCTCAAGGGGGTGGGCTCTGAGGAAACCGGTTTTTTCAGGCTTTTGTTCTCTGGAGGTTTTTATGTTTGTTCACCTTTTTTTTTTTTTTTTCCTCTCGCCTTGACCGCTTTTGATGGTTTTTGTAGGTTTAGAGGAAAGCAAACTGCACCCTGACCTCCTTCTCAGAGAGAAGCCTCAGTCTGTTCTTCTGTGGGTGTTGCAGAGCCCATATAAATCCCCCCTTGGCTGCTGGCCAAGCAGGTTCCCAGTCGTGGTCTCTGGGGATGCAGGATCTTCTGCTTGTACCTAAAACCAAAGCAGTGGCAGCTGTTTGGGCAGCTCCAGACCACCAGAGAGGTTCCAAGCAGCGAACACACACTGAGATTTTCCCGCTGTCCCAGGCTGGGAGTGCCTGGTCTTTCTGGGTCTAAGAGCGCCTGGCTTGTGTGCACCTCTTTCAGGGGATGCTGTGGGTCGCGCGCGCATCTCAGGCTCTGAGAATGGGGCGCACATCCGAAAGCACCAGGCTGGGCCTTCACGCACCTCTCTCAGGGAAGAGTTTGGGACGCGCTTCTTGGGCTCTGAAACAGTGGCGTGTGTCAAAGAGCGCCGGCTGGGCCTTTTTACCTCTCTCAGGGGAGGATGAAGGGTGCGCGCATCTCAGGCTCTGTAGCAGGGCTCGTGCATTCTGCTATCTGGCGTGGCTCCCATCCCCTCACTGGGGCCAGAACCCACGCAATCTCGGGTGTGCTGGCAGCTCAGGGACCAAGACCTGGTTTCTCCGCCACACTCTCTCTGGCTCAGCGCCAGGGGAGGCTGTCCTGGGACCGGGGACTTAAGCCCCTGTCCCCAGCTGCCCTGATTCCCACAATCCCCCCCCCCCACCGTGATCTTTTGCTCTTTTTAAGTGCTTTCAACCAGTCTCCAAGTTAATGCTGTTCCCCAGATGCAGGGCACTCTCGCTCGTCTTAGGGGTATTACTTTCCAACCGGTCACTTCTGGTGGCTCCCTCCCCCTTTTGTTTATCTTCAGATATCATTCCGCCTTTCCCACTCCACTTTACCTGCCCACTGGCGTCTTCTGCCCCTGTAGAGATCCAGATGTGTGTAATTCTGATCTCAGGCTGATTTCATGGGTGATCGGAGTTCTTTGGTAGGTAATCAGCTCACTTTAGGGTACAGGTTGAAAAGGCGCCACCTCCGACTTCCCCGCCATCTTGTCCCCCCCATCATAGACATTTTCACAATATTTGTTCTTCTAATTCATGAGCGAGAAACGTTTTTCCATTTCTTTGTGTTCCTCAATTTCTTTCATGAGTACTTTACAGTTTTGTGAGTATAGATTCTTTGCTTCTTTGGTTAGGTTTATTCCTAGGTATCTTATGATTTTTGGTGCAGTTGTAAATGGGATTGATTCCTTAATTTCTCTTTCTTCTGTATTGTTGTTGGTGGATAGAAATGCAACTGATTTCTGTGCATTGATTTCATATCCTGGAACTTTACTGAATTCCTGTATGAGTTCTAGCAGTTCTGGAGTGAAGCCTTTTAGGTTTTATGCATAAAGTATCATATCATCTGCGAAGAGTGAGAGTTTGACATCTTTGCCAATTCGATGCCCTCAATTTCTTTTTGTGGTGTGATTGCTGAGCCTAGGATTTCTAGTACTATATTGAATAGCAGTGGTGATAGTGGACGTCACTGCTGTGTCCCTGGCCTTGGGGGAAAAGTTCTCAGTATTTCCCCATTGAGAAAGATATTTGCTGTGGGTTTTTCATAGATGGCTTTGATGATATTGACATATGTACACTCTATTCCTACACTTTGAAGTGTTTTGATCAAGAAATGATGCTATATTTTGTCAAGTGCTCATTCAGCATCTATAGAGAGTATCATATGGTTCTTGTTCTTTCTTTTATTAATGTATTGTATCACATTGATTGATTTGTGGATGTTGAACCAATCTTGCAGTCCTGGGATAAATCCAACTTGGTCGTGGTGAATAATTCTTTAGTGGACTGTTGGATCCTATTGGTTGGTATTTGCTTGAGAATTTTTGCATCTGTGTTTATCAAGGATATTGGTCTGTAATTCTTTTTGATGGGGTCTTTGGTTTGGGGATCAAGGTAATGTTGGCCTCATAAAATGAGTTTGGATGTTTTTCTTCCATTTTTATTTTTTGGAACAGTTTCAGGAAAATAAGACTTAATTCTTCTTTAAATGTTTGGTAGAATTCCCCTACGAAGCCATCTGGCCCTGAGCTCTTGTTTGTTGGAAGATTTTTGATGACTAGTTAAATATCCTTACTTGTTATGGGTCTGTTGAGGTTTTCTAGTTCTTCCTGGTTCAATTTTGTTAGTTGACACATCTCTAGGAATATATCCATTTCTTCATTTCTTCCAGATTGTCAAAATTACTGGCATATAGCTGCTCATGATATGTTCTTCTAGTTGTATTTCTTTGGTGTTGGTTGTGATCTCTCCTCTTTCATTTATGCTTTTATTTATTTGGGTCCTTTCTCTTTTCTTTTTGATAAGTCGGGCCAGGGGTTTACCAATCTCATTAATTCTTTCAAAGAACAAGCTCCAAGTTTCATTGATTTGTTCTATTCTTCTTTTGGTTTCTATTTCATTGATTTCTGCTCTTGTCTTTATTATTTCTCTTCTGCTGGGTTTAGGCTTTCTTTGCAGTTCTTTCTCCAGCTCCTTTAGGTGTAGGGTTAGGTTGTATACTTGAGGCCTTTAGTGTTTCTTGAGAAAAGTTTGTATAGCTATATAATTTCCTTTCAGGTCTGCTTTTGCTGTGTTGCAAAGATTTCAAACAGTTACATTTTCATTTTCATTTGTTTCCATGAATTTTTAAAAATTCTCCTTTAATTTCATGGTTGACCCATTCATTCTTTTTTAAAAATATTTTATTTATTTACTTGACAGACAGAGATCACAAGTAGGAAGAGAGGCATGCAGAGAGAGAGGGGAAAGTAGGCTCACTGCTGAGAAGAGAGCCCAATGCCGGGCTTGATCCCAGGACCCTGAGATCATGACCTGAAACAAAGGCAGAGGCTTTAACCCACTGAGCCACCCAGGTGCCCTGACCCATTCATTATTTAGTAGGATGCTCTTTAGCCTCCATGTATTTGAGTTCTTTCCAACTTTCCTTTTGTGACTGAGTTCAGGCTTCAGAGCATTGTGGTCTGAAAATATGCAGGGAATGATCCCAATCTTTTGATACCAGCCGAGACCTGATTTGTGACCAGGATGTGATCTATTCTGGAGAATGTTCCATGTGCACTAGAGAAGAATGTGTATTCTGTTGCTTTGGGATGGAATGTTCTGAATATATCTGTGATGTCGATTTGGCCCATTGTGCCATTTAAAGCCTTTATTCCCTTGTTGATATTTTGCTTATATGATCTGTCCATTTCAGTGAGGGGGGTGTTAATGTCCCCTACTATTATTGTATTATTGCCAATATGTTTCTTTGATTTTGTTATTAATTGGTTTATATAATTGGCTGCTCTTCTGTTAGAGGCATAGATATTTAAATTGTCAGATCTTCAGGGAGGACGGACGCTTTAAGTATGATATAGTGTCCTTCCTCATCTCTTATTATAGTCTTTGGCTTAAAATCTAATTTATCTGATATAAGGATTGTTGCCCTGGCTTTCTTTTGATGTCCATTAGCATGATAAATTATTTTCCACCCCCTCACTTTAAATATGGAGGTGTCTTTGGGTTTAAAATGAGTTTCTTGTAGGCAGCATATCAATGGTTTGTTTGTTTGTTTGCTGTCATTCTGATACCCTGTGTCTTTTGATTGGGGCATTTAGCCCATTTACATTCAGGGTAACTATTGAAAGATATGAATTTAGCATCACTGTATTACCTGTAAGGTAACTGTTATTGTATATTGTCTCTGTTCTTTTCTGGTCTACTATTTCTAGGCTCTCTCTTTGTTTAGAGGGACCCTTTCAATATTTCCTCTGGGGCTGATTTGGTGTTTACAAATTCTTTCAGTTTTTGTTTGTCCTGGAAGCTTTTTATATCTCCTATTTTCAATGATAGCCTCACTGGATATAGTATTCTTGGCTGCATATTTTTCTCATTTCGTGCTCTGAATATATCATGCCAGTCCCTTCTGGGGTGCCAGGTCTCTGTGTATAAGTCTGCTGACAATCTAATATTTCTACCCTTGTATATTACAGACTTCTTGTCCCAAACTGCTTTCAGGATTTTCTCTTTGTCATTAAGACTTCTAAGTTTTACTATTAGTTAATGGGGTGTGGACCTATTTTTATTGATTTTGAGGGAGATTCTCTGTACCTCCTTGATTTTGATGCTTCTTCCATTTGCCATATTAGGGAAATTCTCCACTATAATTTGCTCCAATATACCTTCTTCTCCTCTCTTCTTCTTCTGGGATCCCACTTACTCGAATATTGTTTCATATCATGGCATCACTTACTTCTCAAATTCTCCCTTCATGGTCCAGTAGTTGTCTCACTTTTGCTCAGCTTCTTTATTCTCCATCATTTGTTCTTCTCTATCACTAATTCTCTCTTCTGCCTCATTTATCCTAGCAGTAAGATCCTCCTTTTTTATTGCACCTCATTAATATCTTTTATTTTTAATTTTAACTTGGTGGGATTTTAGTTTTTATTTCAAGAGAAAGGGATTTTATTTCTCTGGAAATGGTCTCTCTAATATCTTCCATGCTTCTTTTGAGCCCAGCTAGCACCTGTATAATCGTCATTCTGAACTCTAGTTCTGACATATTACCAATGTCCATATTGATTAGGTCCCTAGCTGTCGGTAGTTCGTGTTTTTTGTTTGTTTGTTTGTTGTGAGTTTTTCCACCTTGTCATTTTATCCAGACAAAAATATATGAACAAGAGAATAAAATACTAAAATGGTGGCAACGAACCAAGAAAAACGTATGCTAACTAAATCAGAAGAGATCCAAAACCAGGGGGAGAAGAAAGAGGGAAGAAATAAATAAAAATTTTTAAAAAATTAAAAAATCATATATATATGTAGAACTGAGCCACCCACTTGATTTTGAGTATATGCTGGTCTCTTAGAAGAAACTACCTCCCAAAATTTTAAAGAAAGAAATACTTATATATATACAAAAATAAGGGTAAACACGATGAAGGGAAGGAATATGAATGTAAAGATGACAATTTAAAAAAATCTAAAAAATGAATTGTTAAAATAAGTTGGTTGGAAAAAGAAAAGATTAAAAAAAAGAAGAAGGAGTCAAGATGGCGGAGAAGTAGCAGGCTGAGACTAATTCAGGTAGCGGGAGATCAGCTAGATAGCTTATCTAAAGATTGCAAACACCTACAAATCCAACGGGAGATCGAAGAGAAGAAGAACAGCAACTCTAGAAACAGAAAATCAACCACTTTCTGAAAGGTAGGACTGGCAGAGAAGTGAATCCAAAGCGACGGGAAGATAGACTGCGGGGGGGGGGGGGGGG
>NW_019154187.1:1400437-1401297 GCF_002288905.1 Enhydra lutris kenyoni
GGGGGGGGGGGGGGGGGGGGGGGGGGGGGCAGCTCCCGGCAAGCGGCGGAGCAACAGAGCCCAAAATCGGGACTTTTAAAAGTCTGTTCCGCTGAGGGACATCGCTCCAGAGGCTTAACCGGGGTGAAGCCCACGCAGGGTCAGCATGGCCTCAGGTCCCGCAGGGTCACAGAAGGATCGGGGGTGTCTGAGTGTCGCAGAGCTTACAGGTATTAGAACAGGGAAGCCGGCTACAGAGACAGAGCCGAGGAGTAAGCTCTAAGCTCGGGGTTACCTTGAACCGGTTGCAGGCTCGGTCAGCTCGGAGCGCGGCCGGAGGCAGAGTGACAGGAGTAAATTGGCGCTGTTCTCTGAGGGCGCACTGAGGAGTGGGGCCCCGGGCTCTCGGCTCCTCCGGGCCGGAGACCGGGAGGCCGCAGTCTTCATTCCCGCCTTCCGGACTCTACGGAAAGCGCTCAGGGAACAAAAGCTCCCAAAAGCGAACCCGAGCAGATTACTCAGCCAGGCCCAGGGTAAGGGTGGTGCAACTCCGCCCGGGGCAAAGACACTTGAGAATCACTACAACAGGACCCTCCCCCAGAAGATCAACAAGAAGACCAGCCAGGACCAAGTTCACCTACCAAGGAGTGCAGTTTCAATACCAAGGAGAGCAGCGGAATTCCAAAGGAGGAGAAAGCAAAGCACGGAACTCATGGCTTTCTCCCCATGATTCTTTAGCCTTGCAGTTAATTTAATTTTTTTTCTTTTTCAATTTATTTTTCTTCTTCTGCTAAATATTTTTAACTTTTACCCTTTCCTTTTTTAACGTTTTTTAACTAGTTTATCTAATATATATATTCTTTTTTTCCTTTTTATATTTT
>NW_019154187.1:1401397-1444052 GCF_002288905.1 Enhydra lutris kenyoni
CCCCCTCACGATTTGGGATCTCTTCTGATTTGGCTAAAGCATATTTTCCTGGGGTTGTTGCCACCCTTTTAGTATTTTACTTGCTCCTTCATATACTCTTATCTGGACAAAATGACAAGGCGGAAAAATTCACCACAAAAAAAAGAACAAGAGGCAGTACCAAAGGCTAGGGACCTAATCAATACAGACATTGGTAATATGTCAGATCTAGAGTTCAGAATGACGATTCTCAAGGTTCTAGCCGGGCTTGAAAAAGGCATGGAAGATATTAGAGGAACCCTCTCCGGAGAGATAAAAGCCCTTTCTGGAGAAATAAAAGAACTAAAATCTAACCAAGTTGAAATCAAAAAAGCTATTAATGAGGTGCAATCAAAAATGGAGGCTCTCACTGCTAGGATAAATGAGGCAGAAGGAAGAATTAGTGATATAGAAGACCAAATGACAGAGAATAAAGAAGCTGAGCAAAAGAGGGACAAACAGCTACTGGACCACGAGGGGAGAATTCGAGAGATAAGTGACACCATAAGATGAAACAACATTAGAATAATTGGGATTCCAGAAGAAGAGGAAACAGAGAGGGGAGCAGAAGGTATATTGGAGAGAATTATTGGAGAGAATTTCCCCAATATGGCAAAGGGAACCACCATCAAAATCCAGGAGGTTCAGAGAACCCCCCTGAAAATCAATAAGAATAGGTCCACACCCCGTCACTGAATAGTAAAATTTATAAGTCTTAGTGACAAAGAGAAGATCCTGAAAGCAGCCCAAGAAAAGAAGTCTGTAACATACAATGGTAAAAATATTAGATTGGCAGCAGACTTATCCACAGAGACCTGGCAGGCCAGAAAGAGCTGGCATGATATATTCAGAGTACTAAACGAGAAAAACATGCAGCCAAGAATACTATATCCAGCTAGGCTATCATTGAAAATAGAAGGAGAGATTAAAAGCTTCCAGGACAAAAAAAAACTGAAAGAATTTGCAAATACCAAACCAGCTCTACAGGAAATATTGAAAGGGGTCCTCTAAGCAAAGAGAGACCCTAAAAGTAGTAGATCAGAAAGGAACAGAGACAATATATAATAACAGTCACCTTACAGGCAATACAATGGCACTAAATTCATATCTCTCAATAGTTACCCTGAATGTTAATGGGCTAAATGCCCCAATCAAAAGACACAGGGTATCAGAATGGATAAAAAAACAAAACCCATCTATATGTTGCCTACAAGAAACTCATCTTAAACCTGAAGACACCTCCAGATTTAAGGTGAGGGGGTGGAAAAGAATTTACCATGCTAATGGACATCAGAAAAAAGCAGGAGTGGCAATCCTTATATCAGATCAATTAGATTTTAAGCCAAAGACTATAATAAGAGATGAGGAAGGACACTATATCATACTCAAAGGAACTGTCCAACAAGAAGATCTAACAATTTTAAATATCTATGCCCCTAACGTGGGAGCAGCCAACTATATAAACCAATTAATAACAAAATCAAAGAAACACATCTACAATAATACAATAATCGTAGGGGACTTTAACACTCCCCTCACTGAAATGGACAGATCATCCAAGCAAAAGATCAACAAGGAAATCAAGGCCTTAAATGACACACTGGACCAGATGGACATCACAGATATATTCAGAACATTTCATCCCAAAGCAACAGAATACACATTCTTCTCTAGTGCACATGGAACATTCTCCAGAATAGATCACATCCTCGGTCCTAAATCAGGTCTCAACCGGTATCAAAAGATTGGAATCATTCCCTGCATATTTTCAGACCACAATGCTCTGAAGCTAGAACTCAATCACAAGAGGAAATTTGGAAAGAACCCAAATACATGGAGACTAAACAGCATCCTTCTAAAGAATGAATG
Source organism: Enhydra lutris kenyoni (assembly GCF_002288905.1). Classification (NCBI taxonomy): domain Eukaryota; kingdom Metazoa; phylum Chordata; class Mammalia; order Carnivora; family Mustelidae; genus Enhydra; species Enhydra lutris. Next base: position 1,403,285 of record NW_019154187.1, read on the forward strand.
GGTCAACCAGGAAATTAAAGAAGAGTTGAAAAAATTCATGGAAACAAATGATAATGAAAACACAATGGTTCAAAATCTGTGGGACACAACAATGGCAGTCCTGAGAGGAAAATATATAGTGGTACAAGCCTTTCTCAAGAAACAAGAAAGGTCTCAGGTACACAACCTAACCCTACACCTAAAAGAGCTAGAGAAAGAACAAGAAAGAAACCCTAAACCTAGCAGGAGAAGAGAAAGCATAAAGATCAGAGCAGAAATCAATGAAATAGAAACCAAAAAAAAATAGAACAAATCAACGAAACTAGGAGCTGGTTCTTTGAAAGAATTAATAAGATCGATAAACCCCTGGCTAGACTTATCAAAAAGAAAAGAGAGAGGACCCAAATAAATAAAATCATGAATGAAAGAGGAGAGATCACAACTAACACCAAAGAAATACAGACAATTATAAGAACATACTATGAGCAACTCTACGCCAACTAATTTGACAATCTGGAAGAAATGGATGCATTCCTAGAGACATATATACTACCACAACTGAACCAGGAAGAAATAGAAAGCCTCAACAGACCCATAACCAGTAAGGAGATTGAAACAGTCATCAAAAATCTCCAAACAAACAAAAGCCCAGGGCCAGATGGCTTCCCAGGGGAATTCTACCAAACATTTAAAGAAGAACTAATTCCTATTCTCCTGAAACTGTTCCAAAAAATAGAAATGGAAGGAAAACTTCCAAACTCATTTTATGAGGCCAGCATCACCTTGATCCCAAAACCAGACAAGGATCCCATCAAAAAAGAGAACTACAGACCAATATCCTTGATGAACACAGATGCAAAAATTCTCGCCAAAATACTAGCCAATAGGATTCAACAGTACATTAAAAGGATTATTCACCACGACCATATGGGATTTATTCCAGTGCTGCAAGGTTGGTTCAACATCCGCAAATCAATCAATGTGATACAACACATTAATAAAAGAAAGAACAAGAACCATATGATACTCTCCATAGATGCTGAAAAAGCATTTGACAAAGTCCATCATCCCTTCCTGATCAAAACTCTTCAAAGTGTAGGGATAGAGGGCACATACCTCAATATTATCAAAGCCATCTATGAAAAACCCACTGCAAATATCATTCTCAATGGAGAAAAACTGAAAGCTTTTCCGCTAAGGTCAGGAATACGGCAGGGATGTCTGTTATCACCACTGCTATTCAACATAGTACTAGAAGTCCTAGCCTCAGCAATCAGACAACAAAAGGAAATTAAAGGCATCCAAATCGGCAAAGAAGTCAAACTCTCACTCTTCGCAGATGATATGATACTATATGTGGAAAACCCAAAAGACTCCACTCCAAAACTGCTAGAACTTGTACAGGAATTCAGTAAAGTGTCAAGATATAAAATCAATGCACAGAAATCAGTTGCATTTCTCTACACCAACAACAAGACAGAAGAAAGAGAAATTAAGGAGTCCATCCCATTTACAATTGCACCCAAAACTATAAGATACCTAGGAATAAACCTAACCAAAGAGACTAAGGATCTATACACAGAGAACTATAAAGTACTTACGAAAGAAATTGAGGAAGACACAAAGAAATGGAAAAATGTTCCATACTCCTGGATTGGAAGAATAAATATTGTGAAAATATCTATGCTACCTAAAGCAATCTACACATTTAATGCAATTCTTATCAAAATACCATCCATTTTTTTCAAAGAAATGGAACAAATAATCCTAAAATTTATATGGAACCAGAAAAGACCTCGAATAGCCAAAGGAATATTGAAAAAGAAAGCCAAAGTTGATGGCATCACAATTCCGGACTTCAAGCTCTATTACAAAGCTGTCATCATCAAGACAGCATGGTACTGGCACAAAATCAGACACATAGATCAATGGAACAGAATAGAGAGCCCAGAAATAGACCCTCAACTCTATGGTCAACTCATCTTCGACAAAGCAGGAAAGAATATCCAATGGAAAAAAGACAGCCTCTTTAACAAATGGTGTTGGGAAAATTGGACAGCCACATGCAGAAAAATGAAACTGGACCATTTCCTTACACCACACACGAAAATAGACTCAAAATGGATGAAGGATCTCAATGTGAGAAAGGAATCCATCAAAATCCTTGAGGAGAACACAGGCAGCAACCTCTTCGACCTCAGCCGCAGCAACATCTTCCTAGGAACATCGCCAAAGGCAAGGGAAGCAAGGGCAAAAATGAACTACTGGGATTTTATCAAGATCAAAAGCTTTTGCACAGCAAAGGAAACAGTTAACAAAACCAAAAGACAACTGACAGAATGGGAGAAGATATTTGCAAACGACATATCAGATAAAGGGCTAGTGTCCAAAATCTATAAAGAACTTAGCAAACTCAACACCCAAAGAACAAATAATCCAATCAAGAAATGGGCAGAGGACATGAACAGACATTTCTGCAAAGAAGACATCCAGATGGCCAACAGACACATGAAAAAGTGCTCCACATCACTCGGCATCAGGGAAATACAAATCAAAACCACAATGAGATACCACCTCACACCAGTCAGAATGGCTAAAATTAACAAGTCAGGAAATGACAGATGCTGGCGAGGATGCGGAGAAAGGGGAACCCTCCTACACTGTTGGTGGGAATGCAAGCTGGTGCAACCACTCTGGAAAACAGCATGGAGGTTCCTCAAAATGTTGAAAATAGAACTACCCTATGACCCAGCAATTGCACTGCTGGGTATTTACCCTAAAGATACAAACGTAGTGATCCGAAGGGGCACGTGCACCCGAATGTTTATAGCAGCAATGTCTACAATAGCCAAACTATGGAAAGAACCTATTTGTCCATCAACAGACGAATGGATAAAGAAGATGTGGTATATATACACAATGGAATACTATGCAGCCATCAAAAGAAATGAAATCTTGCCATTTGCGACGACGTGGATGGAACTAGAGGGTATCATGCTTAGCGAAATAAGTCAATCAGAGAAAGACAACTATCATATGATCTCCCTGATATGAGGGAGAGGAGATACAACATGGGGGGTTAAGGGGGTAGGTTAAGAGTAAATGAAACAAGATGGGATTGGGAGGGAGACAAACCATAAGTGACTCTTAATCTCACAAAACAAACTGAGGGTTAATGGGGGGAGGGGAGTTGGGGGGGGTGGGATTATGGACATTGGGGAGGGTATGTGCTATGATGAGTGCTGTGAAGTGTGTAAACGTGGCGATTCACAGATCTGTACCCCTGGGGATAAAAATATATTATATGTTTATAAAAAATAAAATTTAATAAAAAAAATTAAAAAAAAAAGAAGAAGAAGAGAGAATGTGATCAGGCTGGAGACTAGAACAAAGCCATGTGCTATATTTAGGGTATATTTTGATCTATTAGAATAAATTGTGTCTCAACATTTTACAGAAAAAAAACCTATATGTGTACACAAAATAAGGTTAATTATAATGAAGGAATAAAATATTACTATAACAATGAAGATTTATTAAAAAGATTTTTAAAAAAGTTATTGTTAAGATAAATTAGTTAAAAACATTAAAAGAAGAAAGAGAAAAAGTTAAAAAAAAATAGAATAAGAGGGACACCTGGGTGGCTCAGTTGGTTAAGCTGCTGCCTTTGGCTCAGGTCATGATCTCCGGGTCCTGGGATCAAGTCCTCCCCAGAGGAATTGGGCTTCTTCCTCTGGAGGGAGGCTGCTTCTCCCTCCAGCCTCTGCCTGCCACTCTACCTGCTTATAAGCATATTCATTATCTCTCTCTCTGACAAATAAATAAATAAATAAAATCTTTTAAAAATAGAATAAGAAAAAAAAACTAAAAAAAAAAACTTTTCAAGACTAAAGGATCATGGGGGAAAATCTATGAATTCTACGTGTTGCTTTCCCCTAGCTCTGGAGTTCTGCTCTTCTCTTTATCAGTGAGCTTGGTCTTGGCTGGATGTTTTTGCTGATCTTCTGGGGAAGGGGGCCTCTGGCAGTGATTCTCAATTGACTTTACCCAAGGCAGAATTGTACTGCCCTTTCCAGGGGTCAGGCTAAGTAATCTGCTTGGGTTCATTCTTGTTAGTATTTTGTTCCCTTAATTCTTTCTGTACAGCTTTGGAGGACTGGAATGAAAACAGCTGCCTCCCAATCTCTGGCTGGAGCCAAGAGCTTGAGGCCCTAGTCATCACTGAGCCCTCAGAGAAAAACTGTCCATCACTCCTGTCTCCCTGGTCTCTAACCACACTTTGTACTCACACGGCCTATGACTGGGCTTTTTTGTCCCTGGCCTACAGCCTAGTTTGGAGGATCCACACCAAGCAGATTCCTGGCATATGCTCTTTTGCTGCTCCTCCCAGTGGATCTGGATCTGCCACTTGTGGGGTTCCTGCTTGAAAAGCAGTGGAACAACTGAGCCTTGGATCACAGTTTAAGGTAACCCCAATCTGAGAGCTCACTCCTTAGCTCCGTCTCTGTAGTTGGCTTCCCTGCTCCACTACGTGGCAGCTCTGCAACACTCAGACACCCCCTATCCTTCTGTGACCCTGACAGACCTGAGACCACACTGTCCCCTTGAGGGCTCCACCCCCGCTTAGCCTCTGGAGCGATATGCCTCTGTGGAGCAGACTTCTAAAAGTTCTGATTTTTGTGCTCTGTTGCTCTATTCCTTGCCAGAAGCTGGGCCTCCCCCTAAAGTCTATCTTCCCATAATTTCAGATTCATTTCTCCACACATCCTACCTTCCGGAAAGTGGTCAATTTTCTGTTCCTAGAATTGCTGCTCTTTTCTTCTATCTTCTGTTGAGTTTGTAGGTGTTTGGAATTCTTTGATAACTATTTAGCTGAACTCCTGGAAACCGAAGTCATTTCAGTCTGCTACTACTCAACCATTTTGCTTTGATAGAGCCATAGTGTGTCTTTTTTTTTTTTTTTTTTTTCACTTTTTTACACCATTTTTTTTTTTTTTTTTTTTTTTTTTTTTTAAAGATTTTATTTATTCATTTGACAGAGAGAAATCACAAGTAGGCAGAGAGGCAGGCAGAGAGAGAGGAGGAAGCAGGCTCCCCGCCGAGCAGAAAGCCCGACGCGGGGCTCGAACCCAGGACCCGGGACCATGACCCGAGCTGAAGGCAGCGGCTCAACCCACTGAGCCACCCAGGCGCCCCCGTAGTGTGTCTTTTAAAAATATGATTCAATAGAATATTTGGGAACACATTTGTACTCCTGGTACTAGAAAATAATCATGAAAACAAAATTGCTCATTCAAAATTTTGATATTTTATTAACATGATACCAAATGGATATAATACTATGTTCATCCAATCTTTAGCTGTCTCATGTGTTACAGCTTCAATTATCAGCTTTTTCTATGATCACACTGAAAGAGCATAACTGTAGGAGTTAGATGCAAATATTCCAGAAAGCATTCTGCAAGACATTTTGCAAAATGTTTGGTGAAACACTGTTTACTTTATCTTACCCTAGGAAGTTCTTATTAACATTTTAAGACCCAGAAAATGTTACATTAAAAAATAAATCTCTTAAGCCTTTTTTTAAACCAAATCTTCTGTACTTTGACACTGAACTTGTTTTACCTACCAATTATTCCTATTAATATATTTTTTAAGGATTTTATGATTTTATTTACTTATTTGACAAAGATCACAAGTATGTGAAGAGGCAGGTAGAGAGAGAGGAGGAAGCAGGTTCCCTGCTGAGCAGAGCGCCTGATGTAGGGTTCAATCCCAGGACCCTGGGATCATGACCTGGGCTGGAGGCAGAGGCTTAATCCACTGAGCCATCCAGGTGTCCCATCCCTACTAATATTTTCAATATTCTTGGGTATAGTGGAACTGAAATTTAGAAATGTTGAGCTGGTCTTAAAAACATTAGCAATTAACAAGATGTTATTTTTTTCCTAGAAATTCTAAATAAATAATATTTTTATTTTAGCATAATGTTTTTAATATTCTTGCTAATTGACACATAATCATTTTACCTTTGAGAGGAAAAATCCACTTTCTGTGAAAGCAATTAGAAATAAATAAACAGATTAGCATATAGCTTTTATAATTATTTTTTGTTAATATAAAAACATTTTAATCAATTTTGCCTTGAAATATAAGTATAATATATTGACATCTTGCTTTTAAGAAAAATTATAAGAAGCACAACAATTACTCAATGAGTAAAAATAAATAATTTAGACTCCTATAGCTTCTAATTTATGTAGAAATATATAAGGGAGAAGAGAAAGTAACATTAAAAAGGGTAAGAAGGAAATATAGAAATAGACATAGACTGGCTTTGCCAATAAAGTTCAGTACTGAATTCACTAATCAAATTCACATTGCAAACAATTTGCAAAGTTTAGGACATACAGAAGGAGGTATTAGTGCTGGAGAGAGATAATTATTACCCAGTCATCCTGGTAGGGAACTGGGGAGGTTGCACAGGGTGATAGGTATTGAATTAAGATCTGTGAAGGAAGTTCAGGCAAAAAGCAGAGAGGCACATGACTTTTTATGCAGAAGTAAAAGCCTGTGCAAGTCTGCATAGTTTGGAGAGAACATGACACCTGGAGATTCTGCAAGCTTCCTGGCACTGGTGGACCTTAAGCAGATGGTGGAATTTGTGGATAGACTCACTAAAACATGTCATACAAGGCCTTTCTGTCACATAGGAGAATCTGTAATTTACCCCATAGATTTTGGGAAGCCATTGATAAAGGATGAACCCCTGACCAGGAGGATGGGTTTCTGCACACAGACAAATCACACTGGTAGGATTGTGCATAAATCATAACGAACGAAATGGTCAGAGCTGGAACATTTGTATGCAATTATTGATAGAGATTATGAAAAGAAACGTGAAATTGATAAAAACAACCATGATATTTAGGAGGTTAAAGGACATGGTTTATTGTTACCAGATGGGTAAAAGTGAGGACTGTTAGGAAGTGCTTACTTTTGCTTTATTCACTGGCTCAAAAACCTGGAACTAATGGATATTTGGAAGTTTGTTACTGATGAAATCTAAAAAGAGTTGTGATCTTAGAAAAAATTCTGTATTTTCTTCCCAAGAACATTATAATTGTCTTATACCTTTTTCTACATCTAAAAGAAAGAAGAGGGTTTTTCCATTCCAATTGATAAGAAATGAAGCAAGATGAGGGGATTAGGTGAAAGCTCATTTTCACATAGGGAATTGGTTGTGATTTAGACCTCTTAAAAATGGTATAGTTGTTTTTTCCTCTCTTTTCTGAGAATTCATTGGTTTTGTTATGTGAAACTGATATTATCAGGAGAAAAGAGGAGAGGAAATGGGGACACAGGGAGTCCCATTGTTTCCTCAGACCTTGCTGCCTCCCAGGGATATTTGAACTTGGAAGTTTTGTGTCTAGTAACTGAAACATGGACACCTATTCTGAATAGGACATTTCCTCAGTACCTTCTTCATTGAGCCCACAACCTCCCTGTTCCTTAGACTGTAGATAAGAGGGTTCAGCATGGGAGTGAGGATGGTGTCAAACATAAAGAGACCCTGGTTCAGGATGGGGGTGTGGGAAGATCCAGGCCTCATGTATATCAGCATGGCTGGGCCATAGAAAAAGATGACTACAGTCAGATGGGAGGAACAGGTAGCCAGGGCCTTACTCTTTCCCTCACGGGAGTTTATTTGCAGGACCTGTAGGAAGATTAAGGTGTAGGAAGTCAGGATGAAACTTAGGGGGAGAAGAACCACAACAATGCTGGTCACTAGTACTCCTTTCTCATAGGCTGATATGTCCTCACAAGATAACTTCAAGATGGCCTTGACCTCACAGAAAAAGTGGTGGAGTTCCCGGGTGCCACAGAGGGGAAAGTGCATGGCATAGGCTGTGTGGGCCAAAGATGCCAGAGTCCCTCCCACCCAGGATCCAATGGCCATTTTCTGGGACACCTGGTGGCTGATAATAATTGGGTATTTAAGAGGATTGCAGATAGCCACATAGCGGTCATAAGACATGAAGGTCAAGAGTAGACACTCAGCAATCCCCAGAGTCAAAGTGAAGAAGATCTGGGTTCCACAGCCAATCAGGGAAATCTTCCTTTTTCCTGAGAAAAAGTTAACCAGCATTTTTGGCACTATGCTAGAGATGAAAGCCAGGTCAATGAGAGAGAGCTGGCTAAGCAGGAAATACATGGAGGTGTGGAGGTGGGGATCTGCCCAGATGAGGAGGATCAAAGTGATGTTTCCTGTGATAGCCATGGTATAGATGAGGAAGACAAGAGAGACAAGGAGTCCTGGATGTCTCATCCCAGGAAAAAGGCCCAAGAGAATGAATTCTGTGCTCAATGTCTCATTTCCTGTCTCCATGCTTTCTCCTTAGCAACTTCACCTGAAAGACAGTGGATGCTTTCATAATACATGCATATAAAGCAGGTCCATACAATACAGCAATTGACTGCATAATACGAACTCTTTCTCAGGGGAGCTGGAAACAGAATTTTCTTACTTTATAAAGATGTTTAAGTCACAGGACAGTAATTAACCAGAATATGAAATAGCACATTTTTTTCCATCAATGCTCCAACACATTCTATATTTACTTGTTCTACCTCAAATTTAATTCTCCTCTTTCAATAAGCTAAATAATTCTTAAATTCATACAGCTGTTTCTGTTTTTGTTTTTGTTTTATCATAATAATGGTTGTAGTCAAAATGATTTTGGCATAGCGTAAGAATGCTCTAATAAAATATTTTTGTGATTCAGGTGTAACATATACTAAATATGTCACATGAACTAAGCTATATTTTGGAAACCCCAATATTATGTATTTAACTTGTTGAAGTTCCATCAGAACGTGGACTATTGAGTGTTCCAATACACACTCAAGCCTCAATAACATTTATCTGTTCAGTAGAATGGGTTTTGTTAGTCTCCCTTTGTTGTCTGTATTCAGAGAATCGACGAGCAGCAAGCTTAAGTTCAATGCCTTTAAGAAGGGGTAGAAAGGACACATTTTTTCCCTCTTCAATTGAATTATATTTGGTAGGTGATGTTATATTAGCTTAAGAGGTGCAACATACTTATTGGAAAACTTTATAGGTTATGCTAATCTCACCATAAGTGTAGCTATTATCTGTCATCATATGAATCTATTTCAATACCATTGACTATATCCCCTATTCTGTACCTGGAAGGCTGTACCTCCCATTCCCCTTCACCCATATTTGCCCATCTCTGCCACCCTTTCCCAGTTCCAGGCATGACCAGTTTGTTTTACATATTTATGGATCCATTTCTATTGTATTTTTGTTTGTTTGTTTCTTCATTTTTTTAATTTTTTTTTAGATTCCACATATCAATGATAGCATATGACATATGTCTTTCTCTGCCTGACTTATTTTACTTAGGATAATACCTCCTAGGTTTATCCATATCACAAATAGCAATAAGAGAAGGAAATAAGAAATAAGAAATAAGAAATAAGAAAGTCATGCAGAGGTATGAAAAAAGTAGAATTGTCACTATTTATAGATGACATAATACTAAACAAACAAACAAAAACCCACTAAACTAAAGACTCCACAGAAAACTATTACAAATAATAAATGTATTCAGTAAAGTTGCAGAATGCAAAATTTATAAATAGAAATCTTGCATCTCTCTGCACTAATGGCAAAATGGCTGGAAATTAAAATTAAACCAATTTCATTTAGAATTTCACCAAAAAGAATAAAATACCTAGGAGTAAATTTAGCCAAGGAATTGAAAGAACTGTATGCTAAAAACTAGAGAACATTTTTGAAAGAAATTGAAAAAGTCACAAAAAAACGGACAGATATTCCATGCTCATGGACAGGAAGAATTAATATTGTTAAAATGTTTATATTACACAAAGCAATTTACAAGTTCAATGTAAGCCCTCTCAAAATGCAATATCATTTTCAGAAAACTAGAATAAATAATGCTACAATTTGTAAGTTATCATAAAAGACCCCAAATAGTCAAAGCAATCCTGAGAAATGATAAAGCTGAAGATATCATAACCCCATGTTTCAAAATATATTACAAAGATATAACCATCAGAACAATGTGGTCCTAGCACAGAAATGGATACTTAGATTAATGGAACAGGATGGAAAGGCCAGAAAAAAACGCACACATATGTGTTCAAATAATCTACAAGAAAGGAGGTGGGGATGTAAACGTGAAAGAGACAGTCTATTGAATAAATATTTCTAGAAAAACTGGACAGCCAAATGCAATATAATGAAATTGAAGCACTTAAACTACACATGAAAGTAAACTAAAAATGAATTAAAGAATTAAATTAGTGATACCAAACCATAAAACACCTACAAGAAGGCATAGGTGGTAATTTCATTGACATTGGCCTTAGCAACATTATTGTAGATGTATCTCTTCAGCAAATGAAACAAAAGCAAAAATAAACTTCTGGGATTACATCAAAATAATATATTTTGCACAGGGAAGAAAACTATTAATGAAACAAAAAATGTCACCTAGTGAATGTGAAAAATGTTTCCATATTATATGTCTGATAGGAGGTCAATACTTAAAATGTATAAAGAACTTATATAACTATATAAACAAATAATCAAAAAGGCCCAAACCTCCACATATAATAGTGAAACTTGGAAATCTCAGAACACTATATCATACTTGAAGGCTCTATCTAACAAGATCTAACAATTGTAAATATTTACGCCCCAAATATGGGAGCAGCCAATTATATATACAAATTACTAACACAGTTAAGGAAACCCATTGATAATAACACAATAACATTAGGAGATTTAACACCCCACTCACAACAATGGAGAGATCATCTAAGCAGAAGATCAACAAGGAAAGAAGGACTTTGAATGATGCACTGGACCTGATCAACATCACAGATATATTCAGAACACTACATCCTAGAACAACAAATACACCTTCTTCTCAAGTCCACATGGAACATTCTCCAGAATAGGTTACATCCTGGGTCACAAAGCAGGTCTCAAATAGTACAAAAATATTGGGATCATTCCATGCATATTTTCAGACCCAAATACTTTGAAACTAGAAATCAATCACATGAGACAATTTGGAAAGAAGGGAAATACATGGAGGCTAAATAGCATCCACCTAAATAATGAATGGGGCAACCACAAAATTAACTTTGAAAGAATTAACAAGATTGGTAAACACCTGGTTAGACTTATCAAAAAGAAAAAAAGAGAGAAATGACCCAAATTAATCAAATCATTAATGAAAGAGGAGCGATCACACACAATACCAAAAATACAAAAATTATAAGAACTTATTAAAACAAGTTGGGTATTATATGCCAACAAGTTGGGTAATCTGGAAGAAAAAGATGCATGCCTAGAGATGTATAAACAAACCACCAAAACTGAAACAGGAAGAAATAAAAACCTGAGAAGACTCATAACCACCAATAAAATTGAAGTAGTAATCAAAACCCCCCAACAAATAAGAGTCCAGGGCCAGATGGTTCCACAGGGGGATTCTACCAAACATTTAAAGAATTAGTATCTATTCCTCTGAAACTGTTCCATAAAATAGAAATGGAACAAAAGCTTCCAGAGTCATTCTATAAGGTTAACATTACCTTGATCCCAAAACCAGATAAAGACCCCATCCTAAAGTAGAATTACAGAACAATATTCCTGATGAACATGGGTGCAAAAATTCTCACCAAAATACCAGCCAGAAGGATCCAAGAGTAACTAAGAAGGATTATTCACCATGACCAAGTGGGATTTATTCCTGGGTAGAAATGGTGATTCAACACAACATATCAATCAATGTGATATACATTACTTTAATGTTTTTTTCAGTGTTCAAAGATTCATTGTTTATGTACCACACCCAGTTTTCCATGCAATATGTGCCCTCCTTAATATCCGCCACCAGGCACACTACATCATTAAAAGTAAGGACAAGAACCATATGATCCTCTTAATTGATGCAGAAAAAAAAAAAATTGACAATGTACAACATCCTTTCTTTTTTTTTTCTTTCTTTTAAGATTTTATTTATTTATTTGACACAGAGAAAGAAAGAGCACAAGATGGGGAGTAGCAGGCAGAAGAGGGAGAAGCAGGCTTCCCAGAGAGCAGGGGGAGCCTGATGTGAGACTTGATCCCAGGATCCCGTAATCATGACCTGAGCCAAAGGATGTCACTTAACCGACTGAGCCAACCAGGTGCCCTACAACATCCTTTCTTGATTAAAACTCTTCAGAGGATAGAGGGATACATACCTCAATATCATAAAAGCCATCTATGAAAAGTTCACAGTGAATATCATTCTCCATGGAGAAAAACTGAAAGCTTTTACCCTGAGGTCAGGAACATGACAAGGATGTCTACTGTCACCGCTGTTGTTCTACATAGTATTAGAAGTCGTGTGGTGCAAAAACAATGAATTCTGTTATGCTGGAAAGAAATTAAAAAAAAAAAAGAAGTCTTAGCCTCAGCAATCACACAACAAAAAGAAATAAAAGACATCTGAATATAAATAAATAAATAAATAAATAAATAAATAAATAAAAATAAAAGTCAAGCTCTCACTCTTTGCAGAAGACATGATACTTTTTGTGGAAAACCCCAAAGACTTCACCCCAATACTGCTAGAACGTTACAGGAATTCAGCAACATGACGGGATATAAAATCAATGCACAGAAATCAGTTGCATTTCTATGCACTAACAATGAGACAGACAAGAAATTCAGGATTGATCCCATTTACAATTGCTCCAAAATCCATAAGATACCTAGGAATACACCTAGCCAAAGAGGTAAAGGATCTGTACTCAGAAAACTATAGAACACTCATGAAGTAAACTGAGGAAGACACAAAGAAATGGGGAGGGGAGTTCCTCGTTCATGGATTATAAGAACAAACATTGTTGAAATGTCTCTGCTACCTATAGCAATCGATATATTCAATGGAATCCCTATCAAAATATAATCAACTCTTTTCACAGAGCTGAAATAAATAATCTAAAATTTATTTGGAATGAGAAAAGACCCTGAATCTCCAGAGAAATGGTGAAAAAGAAAACCAAACCTGGGGGCATCACAATGTCTGACTTCAAACTGTACTACAAAGCTGTGATCATCAAGACAGCATGGTACTGGCACCAAAACAGACATATAGGTCAGTGGAACAGAATAGAGACCCCTGAAATGGACCCTCAACTCTATGGTCAACTAATGTTTGAGAAAGCAGGAAGGAATATCCAATGGAAAAAAGAAAATATCTTCAACAAATGTTGTTGGAAAAATTGAACAGCCACATGCAGAAAAATGAAACTGGGAAATTTTCTTACACCACACACAAAAATAAACTCAAAATGGAGGAAAGACCTCAATGTGAGACAGGGATCCATCAAAATCCTAGAGGAGAACGCAGGCAACAACCTCTGTGACCTCGGCTCTGTAATTTCTTGCTAAACACATATCCAAAGGCAAGGGAAACAAAGAAAAAATGAACTATTGGGACTTCATCAAGATGAAAAGCTTTTGCATAGCAAAAGAAACAGTCAATAAAACCAAAGACAACTAAAGGAATGACTGAAGATATATGCAAATATATCATCAGATAAAAGGCTAGGATCCAAAATCTACAGGGGCCTTATCAAACTCCACACTCAAAGAACAAATAATCCAATTAAGAAATGGGCAGAAGACATAAACAGACATTTCTACAAATAACACATAGAAATGACAAACAGACACATGAAAAAATGCTCAACACCACTGTGCATCAGATAACTATAAATCAAAACCACAATGAGATACCACCTCACACTGGTCATAATGGGGAAAAAATAACTATTTCAGGAAACAACAGATATTGGAGAGTATGTGGAGAAGGGGGAACCCTCTTATACTGCTGGTGTGAATGCAAATTGGTTCGGCCACTCTGGAAAATAGTATGGAGGTCCCTCAAAAAGTTGAAAATAGAACTACACTATGACCTAGCAATTTCACTACTATTTACCCCAAAGATACAAAAGTAGTGAACTGAAGGGGCACCTGCCACCCAATGTTTATAGTGACAATGTATACAATAGCCAACTATGGAAAGAGACCATCAACAGATGAATGGATAAAGAAGATGTGGCGTATATATGCTGGAATGGGATATATATAATGGAATACTACTCAGCCATCAAAAATGAAATCTTGTCATTTGGAACAACATGGATGAAATTAGAGGATATTATTCTAAGCAAAATAAGCCAATCAGAGAAAAGTAATCATTATATGATCTCACTCATATGTGGAATTTAAGAAACAAAATGAAGGATGATATGGGAAGGGAGGGAAAAATAAAACAAGATGAAATCAGAGAGGGAGATAAACCATAAGAGACTCCTAATCATAGGAAACAAACTGAGGGTTGATGGAGGGGAACAGTTGAGGGGTGGGGTAACTGGATGATGGACATTAAGGAGGGCATGAGATGTAGTGAGCATTGGGCATTATATAAGACTAATGAATCACTGAATCTACCTCAGAAACTAATAACACGTTTTATGTTAATTAATTGAATTAAAAAAAAATAATGTTTGGTAGAATTTGTCTGGGTAGAAAACTTGAATAGATATTTTCCAAAGAAAATGTACATATGGCCAACAGATATATGAAAAAATGCTTATCATCCCTTATCATCAGGGAAAGGTAAATCAAAACCAAAGTGACTTATCACCTTACAACTTCAGAATGTCTAGCATAAAAATGTCAAGCAATAACAAGTGTGGGCAAGGTTGTGAAGGAAAAGGAATCCTCACACAGTGTTGACAAGCATGTAACATGTTGGTATACCCACTGTGGAAGACAATATAAAGGTACCTCAAAAAGTGAAATTAGAAATACCATACAACCCACTAGTCTCACTATGGAACATTACCAGAAAATGAAAACACTAAATTAAAAATATATGTGCACCCATATTTTTATTGCAGTGTATTTACTTAAAATAACCAGGATATGGAAGCAATCTAAGATTTGGTTACTCGGCCATCAAAAGAACACCTTGAAAATGTGATTTACATCCTTACTGTATTTTAAAGTCAGCTTACATTAAATTTTATTTCACTTACATAGAGAGAAATATAAAGAAATTGCCTCAAGGATTTTATGGCTTCTACCCAATTAACCTTTGTATCTATGCCAGCTTGATCCTCCAGAAAAAGGGATATGGGCATCTGAAAGAAGTATCTTCCATCAGTTTTTGGAGTATTTTATGCAGATAAAATTTTTAACAAGCTTTGGTGAAAATCAGTAACTTCTGTCCTGTAGTTGGAAGAGTCCCTCAGCCAGCAGGGTTCTTTCTACTTCCTTTCTCTACTCTTTGTACTTGGATCTTTGAACCACCTTAAGCTTTAATTCATGACTTTGAGTTCTTACTGTTCAGTAGAACCACTTGGATTGCTTGCTTAAATACAGATTCTAGACCCTATTCCCAGAAAATTCAATGCTTAGGCTTAGGATGAGTTACTGAAATCTGCATTTCCAAGAAGAGCACAAATTATTGTTGGTGAAATGTTGTTGGTGAAATGGACCACACTATGAGAAGGCTATTCCTGGCCAAGTTATGGGGCACTTAGTCAGGAATAACATCTGGACACTATGTTACATTCTTTTCTTAGCAACACAGAGACATGCATTAATTATCTTCCATACCTGTCTTAGTCATAACTAAGTCAAACTGGCTGACACTTTTGGATAACTTTGGATAACCACAGAACTTTCAAAGTGTGACCCCAGACAGTAGTGGAATGATTGCCATCATTTTGTGTCATGTCAAATTGATTGACTGAGTCTATAAATCTGATAAAATACCTTATACATCCTGATGTAGACACTTTAATAGATGTCAGGTGATTAAAATGCTCTGCATTTTCTTTTTTAAATTAAACACTTATTATTTTCAATAGTGTTTGATTCTCGGAGTTAAATTTAGCCATCAAAATGAATACCAGCTTGATTCCTTTGCATGAAAACTTAAGAAATGATCAACTCCAAAACATTTTATTTCTTCAGAGAGCCACCTTAATAAACTAAGTTATAACAGTTACTTTATGTAATCCATTAGTTTTTATTTCACAACTGCAAACTTTCCAATCAGTAGCAACACTGTCACATGCTATGAATTTTACTACTCCTTCTTATAAATCTACCACAATGTGTGTGCATGTGTGTGTGACTTGAAGACCACAGAAGTAGCCAATGATGTATTGAGGAGAGAAATTGTTAACCCTTTCCCCATACCAATGGAAAACAATTAAAAGAAAGCAAGTTAGCAAGTTTAGGAATAAATCTGCCAATCATATCAACATTCATTAACCAAATATGTATGAACAGGCAGGCTCACAAAAAATTTTATGGGACCTGATCTTGAGCTCAATGAAGTCATTGCCCTCCTAGAAGCTCTCACTACATCTTACACAAAAGACTTACTTTAGGGAAAAAAATTCAGACATGAGAGGCAGGCTCTGTCATCCAGAAAGCCAGCATTGGGCAAACAGAATCCAAAGCTTAAGGCTGTATATGGCCTGGCTGGGCAGTTTCGTTTAGACTTTCATATCTAAAGGCAAAGGATGTATACCATCCTGCCTCCTGACTGAGTGGAGAATGCAAACTTCAAAATATTTTTTAAGCTAATCCACATATTTTGATCATACTTAAATACACTTGTAGGATTCAATTTCTACTATTCACCATATTAAATGACAAGACATCATTTTCACCAATAAAATCAAATCTGATTTTGTTATTTTGTCATTCTTTAAATAGTGACTATCCATTGTTCCTTAACCAAAACACTTAAGAACGACTGGTTTAGAACTTAAGATCTCCTCTTATGAAATAGTCTACAATCTTAAGATAATTCAGTGCCAAACCTAATTAATTACTTTCACATTTCAGCTGGTAACCTTGTTTTTTTTTTTTCATTTTTGTTCTAAGTTTACCACTATTTTGGTATTCTGATACCACATTTCTTTTTAAAGAATATTTTAACTTAAATTCAAATAGCCAACATATAGTACATCCTTAGTTTCAGATGTAGTGTTCAGTAATTTAGTGGTTGTATATAACACCTAGTGCTGATCACATCATGCACCCTCCTTAATGTCCATCCCCCATCATCATCCCCTCTAGCAACCCTCAGTTTGTTGACTATAGTTAAGGGTCTCTCCGATGACTTCTTACTTAGTTTTCTCTCCATTACCCTATGATCCTATCCAGTGTTATTTTATATTCCACATATGAAACCATATAATAATAATAATAATTGAAATGTGATGTCAGACAGATGTATGAGATACCACCTTACACCAGTCTGACTTCACATGTCAATGCTGTGTTTTTTAACTGTCATATGAGTTGGTTGATGTTGTAAATGAAATCTAACCTGCTGTACCTTAATTCTGATCCTTGAAGTGCAGATTTTTCAGCAGAATCTCTCTCTTCTTTTTTAGATTCCAAACTGGATGGAGTGACCAGATGAAGAACAAAAATTCCAATGTTATTGCTCAGTGAGCCACATGGATGGGACATGAATATCATTGGAATTCCAGATGGATCGATCAGATATAATACTTCCAGGAACAAGCAAAGACATATTGCATGATGACTCTTTTCCAAGAGTCAGTAAATTAGTAGGGATTCAGATATCTGCCCAGGTGAAGTTTTTTTTTGTAATTTTTGTTTGTAATTTATTTTGTTGGTCTATTAAAGTATAATCAAACTCACTCACTGGGTGATAGTGTAAATACTCATTTTAATTGTACAGTATAGTTGACATGACAAGAAGGACATGCTTAGTTCAAGGAGTGATTGATAGAGGTGTACTTGGGAGAAATAAGCAATTATCCAATGAGGCTTAGTCGATATAAATATAGATAGATAGATGATAGATATATATCTCTCTATGTATAGAATTTATATAATATATATAATAACATATATAGATATACATATATACATATATATACATATGTATATAATCTATATATTTGAACGTATATATAACCTGACAGTTTACAAACATTATCTAGTTGGAGCATCAATGACAATTCCTAAAATAGAAGTAACAGATAGCTTTTGCTTTACACTATAGATGCAGAAGTGTACATTCAAGAAATTAAGTGAGCTTAGGGTCAAAAACCAGATAGTTGGAACCTAATTGAATATTGGTCAAGTGTATCTTACTCTCAAACTACAGTCTCCTGTGCAAGCAAGATGATGTAACTAAAGTTATTTTTACCTTTTACTGAAATTAAATACCTCTATAATTAATACCAAAAAATACCTTCCAATCCACAAGAAGAGATTAAAGATCTTTGCTTACTTAGACAGATAAAGAGAATACCAAGAAGAAAAACTTATTGAGAATTGGGAATAAAATTTCTAAACATGGGTTTGGCATCAGATAATCATTTGTAGTAGAATGTTGGTGAATGTAAGTGAAATTCCAGGGCAAAGGTACTGTGTGAAAAGGAGGCAAGGATGGCTCTTGTCCAAAGGTATCACAGAAGAATATATCTGTGAGTAATTAACTAAATCTAGAGAACAGAAGGTATGGTCATCCTTCATCTCACAAAGACAGTAACTATAGATCATATTCACATTTAAAAAAAATAAGAATCAAAAACTCTTCCAGGGCAATGGAAATGTTGATGAAGGAAGTGCAGAAGATATGCTGGAAAGAAATTACTAAGGAGAGCAAAGCAGGATATGGGATAGAAAGACAGAAATGAGAAGGAATCAGGATCAATCTCTTGGAATGTGTTTGGTTTGTGGGAATGTTTCACATAAGTGCGTGGGTTATTTTCTTTAGAGGAAAGAAAGGTATGTATAAATGTGTTTAAGGCATTGGTTTTATTAATTGAAATTATTTGGAATCCGTGTATGGAACTGTGTGTGTGTGTGTGTGTGTGTGTGTGTGTGTGTGTTTAAAGAGATACTTATATGTGAGATGATTCATTTACTTGTACATAATTTAGATGGTCTTCCAAGACTTTATATCCCAGTATGTTGTTTTTCACTCACTGTCTAACAAAAAAAGAACAACAAAAAATGTGTTTACTGGAGAAGCTTAAAGTTTTCATTTATCATTGTAAAACCATAAACAATTTTTTTAAAAATAAGACTTTGGACTCTGAGAAACAAACTGAGGGTTTTGGAGGGGAGAGGGTGTGGGGATGTGTTAACCTTGTCGTGGGTATTAAGGAAGGCATTTATTGCATGGAGCACTGGCTGTGGTGCACAAACAATGAATCTTGGAACACTGAAAAAATAAAATTAAATTAAGATGTTAAAAATAAATAAAAAATAAAAACACTTTTGTGCATAACATTTATATGTATGGGGTTCTGTCTTTAATTACAAAAGTATACTGATTCCTTTAAATGTTTTTAAACCTGGGGAAGCAGATTTGATTCCAACTAGACATAGAGTTTTCTATTTCCTTGCATTTCAGGAAATTTTACTCTCTGCAAAGAAATGGGAGCATTCTAATTCTATGAAAGGCAGATCAAAGGAATAACTGTTGTAAAGGCAGCTGAGAATTATATCAGAAAGTAAAAATTCTTTATGGAAAATATATACACGGAAAAAGTATAGGGGAAGACTATTTCTGTTCTCCATGGGTTATAAAGTAGTATCAGACTCAATGAGATAAAAATAGAAAATCAAAAAGTTCTCACATTAGGGGCACCTGGATGGCTCAGTGGGTTAAGCCACTGCCTTCAGCTCAGGTCATGATCCCAGGGTCCTGGGATCGAGCCCGGTATCAGGCTCTCTGCTCCGCAGGGAGCCTGCCTCCACCTCTCTGCCTGCCTCTTTGCCTACTTGTGATCTCTGTCTGTCAAATAAATAAATAAAATCTTTAAAAAAAAAGTTCTCACATTAGTATGAATTTTCAATGAGTATCCCTACCAACACTGTCATTCGTGCTCAGTCTTGCCTGAAATCCTTAGGTTCTTTTGTGGTGTTCATTGCAGCTCTAACCTTGGTGGCATTTGGATGCCTGGCTTGGCCTTTGTGAAGTTCACATATTTGACTTCTCATTGAGGCTAATCTTTGCATTGTTACCCATCAAGATTAAATAATGAGATGCGGGATTAAACGGAGAACTTGTGCTGT
Organism: Enhydra lutris kenyoni; assembly: GCF_002288905.1. Classification (NCBI taxonomy): domain Eukaryota; kingdom Metazoa; phylum Chordata; class Mammalia; order Carnivora; family Mustelidae; genus Enhydra; species Enhydra lutris. The sequence goes on from NW_019154187.1 coordinate 1,423,473, forward strand.
CAAATCCTTGTTAGAAACTGACAAAGAACAGAGGAAAGATCTCAAAAACAACAAATTTGTTCCTTAATTATTTTGAAGTCACAACTGAGAATTGCTGCACTGTCCCTCCCACAGTGTTACTGGGTAAAAATAGCCCAAATTACTCCTGTGGCTTATTTTCTGGACAAGTGTCTCCCTGTTCAAATTGTAGAAATTATCTGAGGATTATGAAGACATAGGGATTACAGGAAAACTGAATCTAAAATGTCAGGGATGGGTATATGTTTTCCTTTGAATTACTGTTTTTGTATTTTCTGAGTAAATAACCAGTAGTGCAATTACTGGATTACAGGAGCAGCATTATTTATAATAGCTAAATTATGGAAGCAGCCCAAGTGTCCATTGTTTGATGAATGAATAAATATGTGGTACACACACACACACAAGAATAATATTCAGCCATACAAAATAATAAGATCTTGCCATTTGTGACAACATAAATGGAGCTAGATAGTATAAAGCAAAGTGAAATAAGTCAGAGAAAAACAAATACTGTATGATTTCCTTCACATGTAGAATTTAAGAATCAAAACAAATGAACAATGAAAGAGAAAGAGAGAGAGAAACCAATAAGCAGAAACTTAACTAAAGATAACAAACTGATGCTTACCAGAGGGGAGGTTGGTTGGAGGATGGGTTAAGCAGTTGATAGGGATTAAGGAGTGTATTTGTCATGATGAGCATTGGGTGAGGTATGGAATTGTTGAATCACTATATTGTACACGTGAAATGATTATAACACTGTATGCTAACTATACTGGAATTAAAATGAAAAACTTAATAAAAAATAAAATTTCCAGAATGGGTGAGGAAAGTGGGTGTTTATCAAGGTCTCGGGTTTTTATCCTTACCACCAGGCAAGTGTGGAAAACGATGAATAAAGAATTATTTCATTGATCATCAAGTAGTGGTAGCTGGTAATAGGGTTCCTAGTGGTGGATCTTAATAATGCACATGGAAATTATCCTCCTCATCCAAGATCAGGGTGATGTAACGCTGCCATTAGTAATTTAAGCTTTCTCCCCACCCTGGTTCTAACATGTAGTTGATGTGGAGAAACATGGTTTCTCTTTTCCCCAGATAAATAATTAAATAAATTATCAGGAATCAGGCAGGGCAAAAATACGCAGGCAGATCTCCAGATGTATGTCCATCATGGTGAAGAACATATGGATAGACAGAAACTTTATACACAGTCTTACCTGTAGAGGTGCTAAGTAATGGTTGTTAACTTGGTATTCCCATTAGCTCAGGGCTTGCAGGAACTTTCAATATGGTTTTCAATATGGTTACTTTCAATATGGTTACTGGGTAGTCTCAGTCACCTCTGGGGATTGGATCAACAGCTTCCAAGTGCCAGATACCCCAGAAGCAGTCTCAGACCCCACTGACACTGGCTCAGTCTTTTGAAATCTTCTTGATTTTCCAGCTTGTGTATTAGATATTAGGTGGAGTAAGCCAATAGCATGATGTCATCTGGAAATCATTTTATTGGAGATTTGTCTCATTTGTAATAAGAAAAGGTTGTTTCATTTCAAGATGGAAATTTTATGAGTTAACAAATCACAATCACTCTGATCCTCAGCTTAGCTTTGTTCCCCCTTCCCCATACCTTTAGGGAAATAATGACTCCTTTAGTAAGTTGCTATGAGAATTAATGTGAAAATATTTTGTAAGCCTGTAACCTTTTTTAGCTTTTTTGAAGTTTAACTAATAAATAAAAGTTATAAATATTTAGGTTGTGCAATGTGGTGTTTTGATATACATATATCGTGGAATGACAACAAAAACAAACTAATTAACATATCTATCATTGAACCTATGTCCTGTAGGGTTAATGAAGTTGAAACTAGCTGAAAGTTTAAAGCTTATTTCTCAGGAAACTGTTTACCCCTAATCATTTGTTGTGTCTTTTCAGACTCCACTAACAAACTTACTAGCTGTCTTTGAAGAAGCCAGGATTGAATGGCATCCCATATGGTTTCAGCCTGTGAACAAAGAAGCCCTTCATTCCTCCTAGCAATAACAAGCCTAAGAATCAATCCAGTTTATACCAGCACAACAAGCCCATATCCCCTTCTCCTTGACTTAAAATAACCTCCTGACATCAGGGGCTGAATTTTGCCTTGTTCTTGTGCTAAGTCACCACCCCAAAATGAACGGAGGATATATGTTAAGTACATGTATACTCAATGCTTATGCATGATTGTTCCTCATAAATAGTCATAAGTGTCTCTGCCCTTTTAATGAATAATACAAAATTTCAACCCTTATGATTATAAAAATATTTATTTTTCCCCATTCAGAGAGGCAGATTTGAGTTTGCTCTCCTGTCCTCCTGTTTGACTTCCTCTTGAATAAACTATTTTCCTTCTGTACACCTTATTTTTCAGTGCTTGGATTAGCTGTACATAGAGCAGATGGACTTGTGTTCAAATACATCACCTCATACAGTTAGTGGTAACTGCCATTCCACTCTCCATTGCTATATGTTTTTATTTCTAGCTTTATTAAGGTACAATTGATACATACATATACAACATTGTATAAATTTAAGATTACTACATAATTATATGTGTGTGTGTGTGTGTGTGTGTGTGTGTGTAGAAATGATTGTAACAATAAATTTAGTTAACACATCCAATGATTGAATACTTTTTTGTTGTTATGGTGAAAAATTTTAACATTTACTTTCTTGGTACCTTCCAAATATACAATACAATATTATTGACTATAGTTACCATGGTGTACATTACAACTTATAGTTACAGATTTGCCCTCTGACTACCTACACACTGAACCCCCAACTGCTGAACCCACATCCCTGGCAACAACTAATCTGATCTTTCTCATGATTTTTTTCTTTTCATTTTACATGTAAGAAATATCATGCTGATTTTATCTTTCTCTGATTTCTTTTGCTTAATATAATTCCCTCAAGATTCATCTATGTGATATGAAATGGGCAATATTTTTTTTCATGGAAGAAAAATATTGCATTTACACTTTCTTTTTAAATTAAAATTTAATTTTATTAATTTAATTTACTAATATTTATTATTTTAATAATAAATTTAATTATAAATATATATTTTATGATATATTTTTATATTTATATAATGTATAATGTATATAAGATAAATTAATAATTAAATGTGTTAATGATTTATTGATTTCATTGATTTTTAATTAAATTAATTGAAGTATAGTTCACATGCAAAGTTGCATTATACATTATGCATATACACTTCAGGTATAAAACATAATGAGTGAATAATTCTATACGTTATTCTATGTTAATCACATGTAGCTAACTATACCTTGCATTAATGACTTATTTGTTCCATAACTGGAAGTACATACCTCCCACACACCTACAAATGTTTGCAAGTAACTCTACCCCCATCCCTTTGGCAACCACCATTTTTTCTCTATATTTGTGGGTCTATTTCTGCTTTTTTGTTTGTTTGTTTGTTTGCCCAATTGTTTTGTTTTTAGATTCACACACAAGTGAAATCATATGATATTTGTCCTTAACTTATTTCACATAGTGTAATAGTCTCCAGGGGCATCCACATTGTTGCAGATGGCAAGCTCTCAATTTTTTATGGCTGACTAATATTCCAGTAGATATATACATATATATATATAAATATTTATATTTATATATAAATAAATACATGTTTACTCAATGCTTATGCACCATCTTTCCTTATAAATAGTCATAGGTTTCTCTGCCTTTTTCATCAATATATACATAATATCAACCCCTATGATTATAAAAATAAGTATTTTTATGTATAAAAATATGTACATCGGGACGTCTGGGTGGCTCAGTTGGTTAGGCGGCTGTCTTCAGCTCAGGTCATGATCCAGCGTCCTGGGATCAAGTCCCATATCAGGCTCCTTGCTTGGCGGGGAGGCTGCTTCTCCCTCTGCCTCTGTCTGCCACTCTGTATGCCTGTGCTCACTCTCTCTGACAAAAAAAATAAATAAAGTCTTTAAAAATATACATATATATATATATATATATATATATACATAAACATATGGACTATTGGATGGATGGAGATGTGTATATAAATATTATATTTATATATTTATATATTTATATATTTATATATGTAATCTCCACATATTAATCCATTCATCTACTGAAGAACACTTAGATTGTATCCATTTCCTTGCTTCAGTACCCATTAGTGGAATTGTTTGATCATGTAGTAATTCTATTTTTATTTTTTTTATTTTTAAAGGTTTTTTTAATTTTTTAAAATTATTTATTTTTATATTTTATATATATTTTTTAAAGATTTTATTTATTTATTTGACAGAGAGATCACAAGCAGGCAGAGAGGCAGGCAGAGAGAGAGGAGGAATCAGGCTCTCCTAGAGAGCAGAGAGTCCAATGCGGGGCTCGATCCCAGGACTCTGAGATCATGACCTGAGCCGAAGGCAGCGGCTTAACCCACCGAGCCACCCAGGCGCCCCTATATTTTATATTTTTAAAAATTTTTTAATTTAGATTCTATTAACCAAGGTAAAGTACATCACTGGTTTTTCATAAATATTCAGGCATTCATCGGTTGCATGTAATACCCAGTACGCATCACACCACTGCCCTCTTTAATGTCCATCATTCAGTTACCCTATGCCCTCACCCATCTTCCTTTCTGCAAACCTCAGTTTGTTTCCCAGAGTCAAGTCTCATATGGTTTTTCTTCCTCTCTGATTTACTATTCAGTTACCCCATCCCTATTTTCCTCTCCACTATTCTTTATGTTCCACATATGAGTGAAAACATATGAAAATTATTTTTCTCTGCTTGACTTACTTCACTTAGCATAATCCCCTCTAGTTCCATCCATGTCCATGTAAATGGTATGTACTTGTCCTTTCTGGTGGCTGAGTAATATTCCATTGTATATATGTACTACTCTTTCTTTATCCATTCATCTGTTGAAGGACACCTCATTTTCTTCCACAGTTTGACTATTGTAGACATTGCTGCTATGAATATTGGGGTGCATGTACTCCTTCTTTTCACTACATCTGTATCTTTGGAGTAAATACTCAGTAGTGCAATTGCTGTGTCACGGGATATATTTATTTTTAACTTTTTAGAAACCTCCATACTGTTTTCCAGAGTGGCTGTATAGCTTGCATTTCCACCAAGAGTATAAAAGGGTTTCCCTTTCATCACATCCTCATAACCATGTGGTGTTCCCTGTCCTTACACCACTCTGAATTGTGTAATTCAGAATTGTGTAAGGTGATATCTAATTGTGGATTTTAATCTGCATCTCCCTGATGGCTAGTGATATTAGGCATTTTTTTTTCATGTATCTGTTGGCCATTTAAAAAAATTTTTTTTAAATTTATTTTCAGTGTAACAGTACTCATTGTTTTTTGCACCACACCCAGTGCTCCATGCAATCCGTGCCCTCTCCAATACCCATCACCTGGTTCCCCCAACCTCCCACCCCATGCCCCTTCAAAACCCTCAGATTGTTTTTCAGAGTCCATAATCTCTCATGGTTCACCTCCCCTTCCAATTTCCCTCAACTCCCTTCTCCTAACTCCCCTTGTCCTCCATGCTATTTGTAATGTTCTACAAATCAGTGAAACCATATGATAATTGACTCTCTCTGCTTTACTTATTTCACTCAGCATAATGTCTTCCAGTCCCGTCCATGTTGCTACAAAAGTTGGGTATTCATCCTTTCTGATGGAGGCATAATACTCCATAGTGTATATGGACCACATCTTCTTTATCCATTGGTCCTTTGAAGGGCATCTTGGTTCTTTCCACAATTTGGCGACCGTGGCCATTGCTGCTATAAACATTGGGGTACAGATGGCCCTTCTTTTCACTACATCTGTATCTTTGGGGTAAATACCCAGTAGTGCAATGGCAGGGTCATAAGGAAGCTCTAGCTTTAATTTCTTAAGGAATATCCACACTGTTCTCCAAAGTGGTTGCACCAACTTGCATTCCCACCAACAGTGTAAGAGGGTTCCCCTTTCTCCACATCTCCTCCAACACATGTCGTTTCCTGTCTTGCTAATTTTGGCCATTCTAAGTGGTGTAAGGTGGTATCTCAATGTGGTTTTAATTTGAATCTCCCTGATGGCTAGTGATAATGAACATTTTTTCATGTGTCTGATAGCCATTTGTATGTCTTCATTGGAGAAGTGTCTGTTCATATCTTCTGCCCATTTTTGATATGATTATCTGTTTTGTGTGTATTGAGTTTGAGGAGTTCTTTATAGATCCTGGATATCAACCTTTTGTCTGTACTGTCATTTGCAAATATCTTCTCCCATTCCGTGGGTTGCCTCTTTGTTTTCTTGACTGTTTCCTTTGCTGTGCAGGCCATTTTTATGTCTCCTTTGGGGAAGTTTCTTTTCATGTCTTCTGACATTTTTTGAGAGAAGTATCTGTTTTTTGGATGTTGTATTTGCAAATTTCTTCATAGATCTTGGATACCAGCCCTTTTAATGTCTTTTGCAAATATCTTCTCCCATTATGTGGGTTGCCTTTTTTTGTTTTTTTACTGTTTCCTTTGCTGTGCAGAAGATTTTATCTTGATGAAGTCCCAAAAGTTTGTTTTTGTTTCCCATGCCTTTATTTGTTCTTCCTCTTATTATTTTTATTAATTTTTATTTGTTTTTTAAATTTCTTTTCAGTGTTCCAGAATTCATTGTTTATGTACCACCCCCAGTATTCCATGCAATCTGTGCCCTGAATAATACCCACAACCAGGCTCACCCAACCTCACACCCCCTTCTCTTCCAAATCCTTCAGATTGTTTTTCAGAGTCCATATTCTCTCATGGTTCGTCCCCCCCTCCAATTTCCCCCAACTCCCTTCTCCTCTCTTATTCTTCTTATTTTTTTATTATGTTATGTTAATCACCTTATGGTACATTTTGTTTTTGAAGTAGTGTTCCAAGAATCATTGTTTACATATAACACGCAATCCTCCATGCAATACATGCCATCCTTAATACCCATCCCTGGGGCCAACCCATTCCCCCAATGCCCTCCCCTCCAAAACCCTCAGTTTGTTTCTTGGAATTCACATTTCTCATGGTCCATCTTCCCCTCCAATTTTCACCCCTTCAATTTCCCTTTCCCTCTCCTAATGTCATCCATGTTATCCTTTATGCTCCACAATTAAGGGAAAACATATGATTATTGACCTTCTCTGCTTGTCTTCTTTCACTCAGCATAAACTTCTCCAGTCCCATTCATGTTGATACAAAAGTTGGGCATTCATCCTTTTAGATGGAGACATCATACTCCATTGTATATATGGGCTGTATCTTCTTTATCTATTCATCTCTTGAAGCGCATCTTGGTTCTTTCCACAGTTTGGTTATTTTGGACATTGCTGCTATAAACATTAGGGTACATACAGCCTTCTTTTTAATTTATTGTAGTTATTTTTATATACTGTTTTCTCAAGTCATATCACCATCTGAAAGTGTTTTTCCTCAAATACCTATTGTCTCATGTCTGTTCCATTTTTATGTCCATTTCCATTTGTAGCATGTCCAAGTCTCCGGGAATCTGAAATGGTAGTTATCTTGTCTCTTTTGTAAAAGGTTCATTTCCCTACATCTTTTCACCATAGAGTTTGAATTTTCATCTTAAAATAATGTAATCAGATGCAAAATTTTATTTTCATCATGGATATACTAATGTGGTTGACTTTTTTTAAAAGATTTTATTTATTTATTTGACAGACAGAGATCACAAGTAGGCAGAGAGGCAGGCAGAGAGAGAGAGGGAAAAGCAGGCTCCCTGTTGAGCACGGAACCCAACACAGTGCTTGAACCCAGGACACTGAGATCATGACCAGAGTCGAAGGCAGAGGCTTAACCCACTGAGCCACCCAGGTGCCCCTGTGGTTGACTGTTTAAAAATATTTTATTTTTTTTTTATTTACTTACTTGAGAGAAAGAGAGTGAGAGCATGAACACAACATGAGTGGGGAATGGGCAGAGGGAGAGGGAGAAGCAGATTTCATGCTCAGCAGGGAGCCAGACACAGAGCTTGATCCCAGGACCCTCAGGTCATGACCTGATCTGAAGGCAGCTGCTTATCCACCTGAGACATTCAGAAGCCCCAATCTGATTACACACACACACACACACACACACACACACACACACACACAGTGTTGTACTCAACTGATGAATCATTGAACATTATATCAAAAACTAATGATGTGGAGGGAGACAAGATGGCAGAGAAGTAGGAGGTGCTGTTTCAACTGATGCCCTAAAGTGAGCTGATTATCTACCAAAGAACTCTGATCACCCATGAAATCAGCCTGAGATTAGAATTATACACTTATGGATCTCTACAGGGGCAGAAGAGGCCAGCGGACAGGTAAAGCAGAGTAGTAACATTGGAGTGATATTGGAAGATAAACAAAAGCGGGAGGGAGCCACCAGAAGTGGCCCATTAGAAAGTAATACCTCAATATGAGAGTGACCTGTGATTGGAAACCAAAATTAACTTGGAGTCTGGTTGAAAGCACTCAAAAAGAGCAAAAGATCTTAAGGGGAAATTGGTGTCATCCAGTGGTTAGGGACACAGGCTTAAGCCCAATGGCCCAGGATGGGCACTGCTGGGTGCAGAGCCAGACAGAATGTGGCGGAGCCTCCAGGCCTTGGTCCCTGAGCTGCTGGCATGCCTGAGAGCATCTGGGTGGCAGTGTATATGAGAGAGTCTGGTGTGGATGATAGCTAGTGCTCTCTGGAACGACAGCCTTTTGCACTCTGCACACAAGCTGTGCTAATAGGGTCTGAGTCACGTTCCATACCCTCCCCTGAGAGAGGTCCTTGCAGGCGCTAGCTGGCACTCTCTAGGACCTGCCAAGAGTCTGAACACTCCCAGCCCCTGCCAACAGGAAAATCTCAGCTGGCTGTCTCTGGTTGGGACCTCTCTGGCTGTCTGGACCTGCCCAGAAAGCCATGGTAGAGGCAGCCTCTGGAAGCCAGCTTTCTGGACTATTACATCTTGCGATTTTTGCTAACACCTGGGCACAAGCCAGAGCTCCTGCTACCCAGGAAACTGTGACTGGAGACATGCTCTGCTGGCAGCAGAGTGGGAGTTTATGTGCTCTGGAGCACCCAGAGAGGATCAGACTGAGACTTCTCTCTGAGACAGAGGTCTAGGTGAAGTTTGCTTTCCTCTAAACCTCCAAAAAACCTCCAAAAGCCACCAAGGGGAGGAAAAAACAAACAAACAAACAAACAAAAAAAACCCCCAGAGAACAAAAGCCTGAAAAACCGGTTTCCTCAGAACCCCACGCTTTGATGGGGGGCAGGAGGAGTCGACACTAGCAAGACTGCATGAAAAACTCTGTGTCAGGCCCCTCACCCAGAAAGCCGGCCCAAAAAACCCCAAACAAACAAACAAACAAACAAACAAAAAACAAAAAACAAGAGGACAAACACCACTACTTCATAGATACAACTTTTATTTTTAATTCGTTCCACTATTTTCGTTCTTTTATTTTTTTTATAATTTAACCTATTTACCATCACTATAAGATGTTCAGTACAACAAATACCATAATAACCTTTTAACTTGAACATTTTTGATACATATACCTGTGTTTCACTTTTGCTTTTCTATTTTTTAATATTCATATAGAGATAAACTTCAAGATTATCCTTTTTCCCCAGTCAATACTACCCCTATATATAATACAGTTGTAATCCCCCTTAATCTAGGGAAACTCGAGTCCTTTAACAAAGATATCAGGATACACCCAAGAAGAATCAAAATATCTTTCCTCACCCACACTGAGAATTAATACCACCCTCTCATCTTTTTCTTCTGTCAGTGTTTCTGTGTATTTGTTTTTGTTCTGGTAGTATATGAATCTTATACTTGGGTTCATGTTGGCTGGGTTATTTTTTTTTCCTTGTCATTTATTTTGTCAATCTTTTTGTTTATCTGTTTTTGTTTGTATACTTTATAAATCTTACCTTTGGGGCCCATTGCAATGGGGTCTTCTCCTTTCTTTTTACTTTCTTTTTTTTTTCTTTCCTTTTCTTTCCTGTCTCTCTCTCTTTCTCTTTTTTTTCCCTTTTTTATTTCCCTTTGGTTGGGACTCCCAATTGCTCAGAATTCCAGGGTGCACCTTGCCTGCATCATGGTTAACACATTCAGCTACACATCCATTCAGCCATCTCTCACCAAAATGAATAGGAGGAGGAATTCCCAACAGAGGAAAAATTCAGAGACTGTGCCCTCTCCATCAGAGCTATTGTATATAGATATAAACAGTATGTTGGAAAGGGAATTCAGGCTAACAATTATCCAGGCAATGGCTAGGTTAGAGAGAGCCTTTAAGGACAAAAATGGCATTGATTAGGGCAGAAGTGAAAGCCACCAGGGAAGATGTTAACAATGTTCTCAATGAGTTCCAATCTCATCTAAATTCTCTAAAACCTAGGATATCAGAGGCAGAAGATAGAATTAGTGATCTAGAGGACAAACTGATAAAGAAAAAGGATCAGGAGGAGGCCTGAAACAAACAGCTTAGAAGCCATAAAAACAGAATTAAGGAAAGAAATGAGGTCATGAAATGTTCTAGTTATTGGAATCCCTGAGGGGGAGGAGGAAAAAAAGGAAACTACAGGATACAGTTGAAAAAATTCTCCATGAAAATTTCACAATCTGGAGAATGGAACCAGCGTTCATGTCCTAGAGACAGAAGGGTCTACCCCCGAGATCATAGAATCTAGAAAGACCTTGAGACAACTGGTTGTGAAAATGATGAATCATAAATTTAGAGAGGAGCTCTTGAAAGCGACTAGGAATAAGAGATTCCTTACATACAGAGAAAGGCCCATCAGAATAAAGTCAGACCTGTCCACAGAAACCTGGCAAGCCAGAAAGGGCTAGCAAGATATATTCAGGGCACTAAATGAGAAGAAAATGCAGCCAAGAATACCTTATCCAGCAAGATGACATTCAAAAATGGATGGAGAGATAAAGAGCCTCCAAGACCAGCAAGGTTTAAAAGAGTATGTGACCACCAAGCCGACACTGCAGGAAATATTAATGGGGGTTCTATAAAAGAGGAAAAAACACAAGAATATCACTGAACAGAAATATATGGAGACAATCTATAGCAAAAAAGACTTCAAAGGTAATACGATGTCAATAAAAATGTATCTCTCAATAATCACTTTCAATATAAATGGCCTAAATGCACCCATAAAATGAAACAGGGTTGCAGATTGGATAAAATGACAGGACCCATTCATATGTTGTCTACAAGAGACCCATTTTGAACCTAAGGATACATCCAGACTGAAAGTGAAGGGATGGAGAAGCATCTTTCATGGCATTGGGACTCAACAGACAGCTGGGGTATCAATTCTAATATCAGATAAATTAGACTTTGAACTAAAGACCATAGTCAGAGATACAGAAGGACACTACATCATTCTTAAAGGGTTTATCCACCAACAATATCTAACAGTTGTAAATATTTATGCTCCAAATATGGGAGCAGCCAGCTACATAAGACAACTGTTAATCAAGATAAAAAGTCATATTGATATGAATACATTAATAGTAGGGGATCTTAACACACCACTCTCAGTAATAGATCATCCAAGCAGAAAATCAATAGGAGCATTGAATGACACATTGGACCAGATGGACCTCATAGACATATTCAGAACATTCCACCCTAAAACAACAGAATACTCATTCTTCCCGAATGCACATGGAACCTACTCCAGAATAGACCACATACCAGGTCACAAATAAGGGATCAACAGATACCAAAAGATTAAAATTATTCCCTGCATATTTTCAGATATGTTTCAAGGCTTTGAAACAGGAGCTCAACCACAAGAAAAAGTTCAGAAGGAATTCAAACACCTGAAGCTAAAAACCACCTTGCTTAAGAATGCTTGGATCAATCAAAGAATAATTTACACAATTCATGGAAACCAATGAGAATGAGGAGATTTCGGTCCAGAACCGATGGGATACAACAAAGTTGGTCCTAAGGGGGAAATACATAGCCATCCAAGCCTCCCTCAAAAATATTGAAAACTCCAGAATACACCAGCTCTCTTTAAGTCTTAAAGAACTGGAGAATCAACAACAAATTAAGCCAACTCCACACACAGAAAGGGAAATAAGATTAGAGCAGAGATCAATGAGATAGAAACTAGAGATATAGTAGAAAGCCTCAATGAAACTAGAATCTACTTTTTTGAAAGTATCAATAAGATCGATAAACCATTGGCCAAACTAATCCAAAAGAAAAAAGAGAAGGCCCAAATTAATAAAATTATGAATGAAAAGGGAGAGATCACAACTAACACCAAGGAAATAGAAACACTCATCAGAAATTATTATCAGCAGTTATATGTCAATAAATTAAGCAACATAGATGAAATGGACGCATTCTAGGAAAACTAAAATCTCCCAAAACTGAATCAGTGAGAATTTGACAACTTGAATAGACCAATATCTAGTAACGAGATTAAAGCAGTGATCAAAAACCTCCCAAAAACTAGACCTCAGGAAATGATGAGTTCCCTGGGGAATTCTAACAAACATTCAAAGAAGAAATAATGTCTATTCTCCTAAAGCTGTTTGAAAAATTGAAGCAGAAGGAAAACTTCCAGACTCTTTTTATGAAGCCAGCATTACCCTGATCCCCAAACCAGGCAAAGACCCTACCAAAAAGGAGAATTTCAGACCAATATCACTGATGAATATGGATGCTCAGATTCTCAACAAGATCCTAGCAAATAGGATCCAACAGCACATTAAAAAGATTATCCACCATGACCAGGTGGGATTCATCCCTGGGCTACAAGGATGGTTCAACATTCGCAAATCAATCAATGTGATAGAACAAATCAATAAGAGAAGAGAGAAGAACCACATGGTCCTCTCAATTGATGCAGAAAAAGATTTTGACAAAATCCAGTATCCATTCCTGATTAAAACTCTTCAAAGTATAGGGATAGAGGGAACATTCGTCAACTTCATAAAATCTATCTATGAAAAACCCACAACAAATAAAATCCTCAATGAGAAAAAACTGACATCCTTCCTTTTGAAATCAGAAACACGATAAGGATGTCCACCCTCGCCACTGTTGTTCAACATAGTATTAGAAGCCCTAGCAACAGTAATTAGATAACAAAGAGAAATAAAATGTATTCAGATTGGCAATGAAGAAGTCAAACTCTCTCTCTTCACAGATGACATGATTGTTTATATGGAAAACCAAAAAGACTCCACCCCCAAACTACTAGAACTCATTCAGTAATTCAGAAATGTGGCAGGATACAAAGTCAATGCACAGAAATCAGTTGCTTTATTATACACTAACAATGAAAATGCAGAAAAAGAAATTCGAGAATTGATTCCATTTACTATAGCACCAAGAACCATAAGATACCTTTGAATAAACCTAACCAAAGAGGTAAAGGATCTGTACTCGAGTAACTACAGAACACTCATAAAAGAAATTGAAGAAGACACAAAAAGATGGAAGACCATTCCATGCTCATTGATTGAAAGAATAAACATTGTTTAAAATGTCTATACTTCCTAGGGAAATCTATACTTTCAATGCCATTTCAATCAAAATTCCACTGGTATTTTTCAAAGAGCTGGAGCAAATAATCCAAAAAATTGTATGGAATCAGAAGAGACCCCGAATTGCTAAGGAAATGTTGAAAAAGAAAAACAAAATTGGGAGTATCATGTTGCCTGATTTCAAGCTTTACTACAAAGCTGTGATCACCAAGACAGCATGGTACTGGCATAAAAACAGACACATAGACCAGTGGAACAGAATAGAGAGCCCAGATATGGACCCGCAACTCTGTGGTCAAATAATCTTCAACAAAGCAGGAAAAGATATACAGTGGAAAAAAGACAATCTCTTCAATAAATAGTGCTGGTAAAATTGGACAGCTGTGTATAGAAGAATGAAACTCGACCATTCCTTTACACCATACACAAAGATAATCTCGAAATGGATAAAAGGCCTCAAGGTGAGGCAGGAATCCATCAGAATCCTAGAGGAGAACATAGGCATTAACCTATTTGACATTGGCCACAGCAACTTCTTTCAAGATATGTCTCCAAAGGCAAAGGAAACAAAAGTGAAAATGAATTTTTGTTACTTCATCAAGATCAAAAGCTTCTGCACAGCAAAGTAAACAGTCAACAAGACAAACAGGCTGCCTAACTCACAAAATGGGAGAAGATATTTACAAATGGCAATACAGACAAAGGGCTGATATCCAGGATCTATAAAGAACTTCTCAAACTCAACACACACAAAACAGATAATTATGTCAATAAATGGACAGTACACATGAACAGACACTTCTCCAAAAGAGACATACAAATGGCTAATAGATACGTGAAAAAATGTTCATGACTAGCCATCAGGGAGTTTCAAATCAAAACCACATTGAGATACCACCTTACACCAGTTAGGATGGCCAAAATTAACAAGACAGGAAACAATGTGTGTTGGAGAAGATGTGTAGAAAGGGGAACCCTCCTACACTGTTGGTGGGAATGCAAGTTGGTGCAGCCACTTTGGAACACAGTGTGGAGATTCCTTAAGAAATTAAAAGTAGAGTTTCCCTATGACCCTGCAATTGCACCACTGGGTTTTTACCCCAACAATACTGATGTAATGAAAAGAAGGGTCATATGTAACCCAATGTTCATAGCAGCAATGGCCACAGTCGCCAAACTGTGGAAAGAGCGAAGATGTCCTTCAATGGATGAATGGATAAGGAATATTTGGTTGATATATACTATGGAGTATTATGCCTCCATCAGAAAAGGATGAATAGCCAGCTTTTGTATCAGCATGGATGGGACTGGAAGAGATTATGCTGAGTGAAATAAGTCAAGCAGAGGGAGTCAATTATCATAGGGTTTCACTTATTTGGGGAGCATAAGAAATAACACAGAGGACATGGGGAGATGGAGAGAAGGGAGTTGGGGGAAACTGGAGGGGGAGGCAAAGCATGAGAGATTGTGGACTCTGAAAAACAATCTGAGGGTTTTGGAGGGTTGGGGGGTTTCATGGTTGGGTGAGCCTGGTGGTGGGTATTATGGAGGGCATGTATTGCATGGAGCACTGGGTGTGGTGCATAAACAATACATTCTGGAACACTAAAAAGAAATTTAAAAATAAATAAAAATAAGAAAATCTAATGATGTATCTACTATTACTTAGCTAATTGAATTTAAATAAATAAATACACATTTTATTTATATATAGAAGACATTTTTGGTTATTCTACAACAAAATATATGCATGTCAGAGAGCTGTTAAACTAGAAGAAGGCCATTTAAAATCATGACTATGAGAATGAAATAAATGAAGGAAACATGATTTAATTAGGATTGATCATAGTTCTTCTGAATGATCATGTACTTAATTATTTCCCTTAAAAGATTAAGTCATAGGGGGTGCCTGGGTGGCTCAGTGGGTTAAAGCCTCTGCCTTCAGCTCAGGTCATGATCCCAGCATCCTGGGATCGAGCCCTGCATCGGGCTCTCTGCTCTGCGGAGAGCCTGCTTCCTCCTCTCTCTGCCTGCCTCCCTGCCTGCTTGCTCTCTCTCTCTCTGTTAAATAAGTAAATAAAATCTTTAAAAAAAAAAAAGATTAAGTCATAGTATGTAATCATGCCCCTCTAATAATAGTGGGTCACAAACATAGTGTAAAGTCCAAGGTGAGTGCCTTCCCAATCCATCTGGAAATCTATTTGCCGTGAATTTCACAGGGTTAAAATGTTCACTTCCATGAGTTACATATGAAGTTAAAACATATGAAGTTAATACATATGAAGTTAAAACACATATGTAACATACATAACATACACTTAACACATACATACATAGGGAGTTAAAACAGTCAAACATAAATAACATGTTTTATGAACACATATTATTCAACAGAAACTTCTAGTAGGACTATCTTCCCTCACTGAGTATTTCTCCTTTCTTTCCTAGTGTCATCTTCTAAACACAATCTTATCTGTGGATTCCTTTTGGAGTACTAGAGTGTTATGACACCACCAACTGAGTGGTAACATCACATGATAGTATGCATTAAATGACACACTGCTCTTATTTGAGATAGCTTAGAGATAATTTTTATTCTTCAGTGAAGTGACATTTTGACTCAGTTTCAAGGATTCCATCAGCCATTCCTCTAGGAATTCTGAAGGGGCCATGTTTAATATTATTGAAACAGTTGAAATTTGACATAAATATTTTAAGTTTTCCAGAACTCAGCTTTGTATCTCTGTAATACACTGTCAATTAATGACTTCTGAGATATTTAAAGGGGAAGTTGTTAGATTGTTAGTGCTCCTTCTGAATGTTTCTATTCACTAGAAAACTGGTTTTATGTTATTTCAGTCATTTTAAATGATTTTATTTATTTATTTAACACACAGAGAGAGAGAGAGAGAGAGCAAGCAGCAGGATCAGCAGGCTCCCGGGACACTGGAATCATGCTCTGAGCCAATTGTAGACACTTATACACATAAGCCACCCAGGCACCCCTATTTAAGTCATTTTTAGAAAAAAGAAACATGGGTAATAAGTTCCTAATGTTAATTTTTTTCATTTATCTTTTCAGTTTTCCAAGATTCATTGTTTATGCACCACAACCATTTGTGTGTTTATGCACCACAATCCATGCAATACGTGCCCTCCTAAATACACACCATTGGGCTCACCCAACCTCCCACCCTCCTCCCTTCCAAACTCTCAGTTTGTTTCTCAGAGTCCACAATCTCCCTATTATATAGTGTATTTTCAATTTTTTGAAGAATATCAACATTTTGGAAACATCTATAATGCCTCCTGCTTTAAATTTTATTAAGTTATAAATATTTCAATTATTCATTGTTTTATATCATAAATCTGAGTCTTTTTTATTTTTTTTTCTCTTTACTCTGTGTCTTCAAAATTTTTAAGTTATGAATTATTCAAAACATAAAGTTTATTTTTTTTACTATCTTAAAAATAACATTGGTTTTTGCTAGCCACTTTAACCCATTATATTATATTATATTATATACATTATAATTATATTATAATTATATATTATATTTAATATATATTATATTATTATATAATATAATAATTATATTATATACATTATAAAGAGATCAGGAAACTTTAAGACTGGGATATTATCTTGCAAGCAGGTCTATAAAATTAGGTCAGTAATTACATCAGTGGCTTTCAACCCTTGGTAAACATGACAATCACTAATCAGTCTCCTGGTCAGATCCTTGAGCTCAATTTAACAGATTCTAATTCTGCTAATCTAAGATGAGAACAAAAGTGCTATATTTTGTGAAGTCAGCAAATTATTTTAACACTAGTGATCAGAAATCCACTCTTTGGAAGCACTGATATAGAGTGAAAACTATTTTTTTTACAAGAGTAAGAGGAATTAATAGTCCTGTTAGATATATGGAGCAAAGCAACACTCTCCATTTATCTGATCCCTGATGATTTATCATCATGCCCATTAATTAATTTTATCAGGGACTTATCCTGAGGAATCTTGTCAATTTTTTTATTTTTTCATTTTAAGGATACAGACACTGATCTTTTTTCATGGTATCAACATGAAACTTGGAAATACTAAAGTGCACATTACCATCAAGCATGAATCATAAAGAGAATTGATGTACACAGTTCCTCGTCCTTCATCAACACATCATGTAGGACAATCAGAAAGAAATTTTAAGATGGAGAAAGGAAAGGATAAACATTTTTTTTCCCCTGCAGATAAACTCAGTAAAGTGAGTTGACTTTTTCAGGATCTTGAAGGGATGATGATGATGATGATGATGATGATGATTCAACTGACAAAATGTTCCTTTGCTGGTGTATCTCTATTTTGCCTATGGGTGACAGTGAAATTTCTGCCATTTACCTGAAGGACTGACATCTCCCTATTAACTTTTTCAGTGCACTTAGAACTTCCTTGTTCCTAAGACTGTAGGCAAGCGGGTTTAGGAGTGGAGTGAGGACAGTTCCAAACAGAAAGAGACCCTGATTCAACCTTGGAGTCTTGGCAGAACCGGGTCTCATGTAGATGCACATGCCTGGACCAAAATAGAGACCCACAACACATAGATGAGAGGAGCAGGTGGCCAGAGCTTTGTTCCTGCCTTCTGGGGAGTTCATTCGGAGTACTGCAAGGAAAATGAGAACATAGGAAGACAAGATGAGAGACAATGGCAGCAGAAGAACAAGGATGCTTGTTATCACCACTGCCTTCTCATAGGCTGAGATATCCTCACAGACGATCCTAAGCACCGCCATGACTTCACAGAAGAAGTGGGGAATCTCTCGGGGGCTGCAGATGTTAAAATGCAAGGTAAAAGCAGTGTGGCCCAGGGAAGTAAGTGCCCCTCCAGCCCAAGACATGGCAATCATATGTAAGCAAACCTTAGGGTTGATGATGACTGGGTATCGAAGAGGATCGCATATAGCCACATAACGATCAAAGCACATGAGAGTTATAAGGATGCATTCTGCAATGGCCACCGTCAGGGAGAAGAATATTTGAGTCCCACAAGCCAGGAATGATATGCTCCACCATCCAGAGAAGAAGTTGGATGCCATTTTGGGGACAATGCTGGAGGTCAAAGTCAAATCCATTAAGGAGAGCTGACTGAGAAGGAAGTACATGGGGGTGTGGAGATGGGAATACAGCCAAATGAGGATGATCAGAAGAGTGTTGCCAGTGAAGGCAGCCATGTATATCAGGAGAATGATGGAGACCATGGCTGTGATGTGTTTAAATTCAGGGAAGAAACCCAAGAGAATGAAATCTGTGGTTTCTGTCTCATTCCAACTCTTCATGACTCTCTGTAATGATAACAGACAGATAAGAGATTTATTAAAAATATCATAGAAATTGAAGCAGTTTCTTATTAAAATTTAAGAACAATGGCAAATACAAAAATACTCATCCATGATCACTTGAATCAGTTTTTACTATTTTTTCTATATTCTTTATCCATGATTTAATGTACTTTTAGAAACATGTGTGTGTGTGTGTATTTTAAGATTTTATTTACTTATTTGACAGAGAGATCACAAGTAGGCAGAGAGACAGGCAGAGAGGGCGGGGGGAAGCAGGCTCCCTATTGAGCAGAGAGCCAGATGTGGGGGCTCGATCCCAGGACCCTGAGCTGAAGGCAGAGGCTTAACCCATTGAGCCACCCAGGTGCCCCGAGAGTATACATATTAAAATGAATTCCATTAATTTTATGTACTAGAAGTATTTCCATATGTTAAAATAAACTGGACAGTTGTAGTTTTTGTTGCCTTTTACAATTTTAAAATATGACAGAGTTGGTAAGTCACAATTTCAAATTGCACATTATCCAATTTTTTCACTATTTTGGAAAATCATGTTATTCCATTCTCATCCTTTTAGTGATTTTGTTAGTAATATATTTTTTTAAGATTTTATTTATTTGACAGAGAGAAATCACAAGTAGGCAGAGAGGCAGGCAGAGAGAGAGGAGGAAGCAGGCTCTCCGCAGAGCAGATAGCCCAATGCGGGGCTCGATCCCAGGACCCTGAGATCATGACCCGAGCCAAAGGCAGAGGCTTTAACCCACTGAGCCACCCAGGCACCCCTGTTAGTAATATTTAAAAAAAAAACTTACACTTATTTCCAAGTCAGATATTAGAGACTTTATTTGGCTATGAAAAAAAATGCTAATTTAATTTATAGAAAATTTATTTTTATAATTTCCAAACACTCTACTTAATTCTTTTGGCTCTGAACATTATAATTTAAGGGGAAAATTGACTATTATGGCTGTACTTTGTTGTTATACACATTAATGATAACTTCAGCTTTTAATCTAATTAACCTTGTTTTCTATCCAGGGAAAACACTTACTGTATTTACATGGTCTATAGTAAATTCAGATTATCAATGAAGGAATGAGTTTCCTTTCTATGTGATCTTGTAGGGTTCTTGCTGTTAGAGTTCTTACTATTCTTAACTATTAGCTACAGCTATTATGCCATTGATGGATACAGGGAAAGTCCTTAGGGTTCCTTTCCCTCAAATTTGCTATATTTTTTTTCCTTTTTAGACTATCCTATTTATATTTAATCTTCTTCTCTGATAGTTATAAAATGCTTAGAAATGCTTAGAAAGCTAGATAGACATCTATCATTACATATCCATACTTTATTATAGCATTTTATGTTGATCATCTTCAAACCAAGAGATCATATACTAATGTGATCAAATACTAGTATGTCCAGAGACAAAAGGCTTGAGTAAAGGGCCTCCTGTCATTGGGTGTCTAATTGACTTGATGAGTTAGGCTGCTTTTAGATGTGGAGGTAGTTTAAGATATAACAATAATAATAATAGGAAGAAGAAGAAGAAAGAAGAAGAAGAAGAAGAAGAAGAAGAAGAAGAAGAAGAAGAAGAAGAAG
>NW_019154187.1:1444062-1535234 GCF_002288905.1 Enhydra lutris kenyoni
GAGAAGAAGAAGGAGAAGAAGAAGAAGAATGACAAAATTAGCCAGATTGCATCTTACTCTCTCCTGTCTTAATGTGAGTCTTGGTGTAGTCAGTGGGTTGTGTATGTCTGAAGTAGAGTCATCAGAAGGTGAGAAATAGTTTTCAGAATGTCCAGATCCTTGAAAGTATTCTAACTTTCCATAAAAGCAAAGCAGGGTCCTGTTATTTAAGTTCTATGTTACATAATGTCCGGTTTCCAGATCAAGTACTGTTTTCTGAGGCTTTGGGGTATACCTAGGCTTGGATAGGTCCTATTATAAACTTTTCTTCCAAATTCTATTCATCACAGCCCAGATTGAAACCTAGATTTCATCATTTGTGTGACTATATGTTTTCATATATGTCTCGCTCCTTAAACCATAAGATTTATGATGGAAGGGAGTGTCTTTGCTAAGCTCTACATTTTCTCTTTAGATCTAGCATCTGCTTGACTTCTGGGTTTGCTCTTACAGATGTTGTTGACCCCTCACCTTTTCTCCATGGTCCTCCATATTTCTTTTCCTCTATTCTTCTATATTGCAGATTTTTCTCACTTATTGTACAAAGAAATGGTGATGTACATTTTCATGAAATTTGATTTTGGAATTCTGTCACCGTATGTAGTGAGTTCTTCCAAAATATATTTTTTGCAATTAAAAAAAATATCTAGCATGTTGCTTTCAGTGAAAATATGAGTAAAATACATTATCAGCTTAGGGCTGGAATCCAGCCTTTGAACACTGGATTTTGTGCCTGGACCAGACTAGATTCTTTTTTTTTTTTTTTTTAATATTTTATTTATTTATTTGACAGAGATCACAGGTAGGCAGAGAGGCAGGCAGAGAGAGAGAGGAGGAAGCAGGCTCCCTGCTGAGCAGAGAGCCCGATGTGGGGCTCGATCCCAGGACCCTGGGATCATGACCTGAGCCGAAGGCAGAGGCTTTAACCCACTGAGCCACCCAGACGCCCCCAGACTAGATTCTTTTAACAATCATTTTTCTACCAAAAGGTATTAGTTTATTTTGACTTATGATCACTTATGGGCTTCAAAGTATTTCCCAGCATTTTGTTTTGTTGGAATAAAGAGAAGAGTGTTAATTATGTCTACTTGATAAATGATATACAGGAAGAACTAGGTCACAGTCAAATAACACTGTCCTAGTCCTGGGTAAATTATATATTTACCAAGATTGAACCTTACAAGTATTATTGACAAATAAATACATAATTAGCATAAACAGAATTTCACAATCTGGGAAAACTGGGTTTCTTCCTTTATCAAGATGCTTACCTTGTAATTTCTTTTCTGTCAATGAAATCTCTTAGAAAGTATAAAATACTCAGAATTCCTGCTGCCAATTAGTGCTGAATATACTGTTAACGAAAACATAAACAATTTCAGTAAGAAAAAAACAAAACAGGTGATTGAGTAGGTCTTGATAGGCTGTTTTTCCTCAGCCTGTCCAGTTGTGAGCAGGGCTGAGATCTTCCTAATTCCCCAATGTCATGGGGTTTAGTATGGAATGCCTGGTCAGACCAGATTGCAACTTCATTGGAGGCCCATCAAATATAATCAGGGTTTTTCAAAACTATCTACTAGTGCATGCTCTGATTTTTTTTTTTTTGATCAGCACCACTATCATTTTCCCAGAGGTCCAATTTAGAATTTTCTTTGCCTTTTAGTGATTAATCTCATTCAACCACTAAGCAAGTTATTCTAAGATCTCTATTTGCCCATCCTTTGTATTCCCAGAATTCACACTCTATGCCAATATACCATGTCCACAATTATCCCCTTTACTTTATCTTTTTAGCTAAATTTTCCCTTTTCTTCAAGGACAGATGTAAGTTTAACCTCACCAGTAGAATACTCTTTTATGTCTACAGTGTATATCAACATATTTTTCCTAGGTAATTTTGACATATCTCTTTTGGCTTATTATCTACATTGTCCTGTTACTGATTTTTCACACTTTCTAACAGCCAACAAGAAGATGTTAAGCTATGAAAATCCTGTGGTTTTGCCATAGTGTTCCTTTTGTTTCTTATTCCTGGTAGATTAACTTATTCTTCATAGGCACTGACTTAACACTACCAATTAAATTAAATTAAATTTCACTAAAACCAACAAACACTATATTATATGCTGGGAATTCAAAATGGAAAAAAATAAATTCACTAAAGCTTTTTAAAGTGAGGGAACTGATTTATGAAGAAAGAGATTATGGTATGGAAGATAGGTACTGTAATAAAAGTAGGTAGATATTACTACAGCAACCAACAGACAAAGGGATTCTTTTCTCTAGATGAAAGATTGGTGAGAGGCCAAATGATATCATGGGACTAGTAACATCTGAGTTGGGTCTTAAAAGACAAGTAGGAATAAATAAAAATAAGGAATGATGGAAATTGTAGCATAAACAGCTGTATATAACATCAAGGCAAATGGACTGACATGGCTTTTATGGGGAAAATAGTCATCCATATTTCTTCTGGATACAGAAGCTTCTGGATGAGGAATGCTGTTGGAACATAGAGGAATGTCAAGATGTACAAGAAGTATAGGGGCAGGAAATATGACATAGGCAGTAAACCACTGCACTCCCAGGGCTGAGCAGATCTCAGCCCTGCTCACAACTGGACAGGCTGAGGAAGAGGCTGCTGAAATTAACACAGAGAGTGTGAAACAAACTACTGGTATTAGAATGAGAAACGTGTTTAACTGGCCACATTATTGAAGACAGACTCAGCAAGGGCCTTGAAGAATTAAAAGAAAAGTGAAGATATTTTGCATTTGGAGATAATTTATTTCTTTTCCACACCATCATTCTCTCTTTCTTCACTCTACAGTCTCTTTTGCTGTTGCTAATAATGGCCACATTTGAGCTCCAATCATGTACTTTTGGTCATCAGATCCTATAAGACTCCATTTTATTAAGTTTTCCCCTTATGTGTGCATCCAAATTTATCCCTAATTCAAAAGAATATCAAATTGTTTCATCAGACTAGATATTTTTTTAAATGTTAGTAATATTTTAAAATAAATGTAGTTTTTGAACAGTTCCAGATTTATGGAGCAGTTGACAAATATACAAAGTTTCCATAAATACTTCATTCAGTTTTCTCCATTGCTAACATCATACTTTATTATGGAATGAACATTGGTTCTTTCATAAAACTAAGAAACCAATATCTGTACATTAAATATATTCTATATTTTATTCAGATTTCACTCATTTTGCCTAATGTCCTTCTCTTCTTTCAGATTGCTTTTTGAAATATCACATTGACCAGTACATCTCCTTAGACCCCTCTGGGATGTGAAAGACATTCTGGCTTTGTTTTCAATGACCTTGACAATTTTGAGGAGCACTAATAGGTATATTGTAGAATATCCCCCAAACTGTTTTTGTCTGAGTTTTTTTTTCTCCTCATTAGACTAAGGTTATAGTTTTGGGGGAAGAAGATTGCAGAGGTATAGTGCCCTTATTATCAAGTCTTGTAGGGGTACATAATAACTACATGACTTATCTCTGATGATGTTAATCCTGACCACTTGGCTGAGGTACTGTTTGCCGATTTCTCTAGGGTAAAGTTAACCCCCCTCCCTTTTTATAAGGCCTGCTTTTTGGAAGCAAGACAATGAGTGCAGCTTATGCTCAAGGTAGGAGGAAGGTTAATCTTAACCTTCTTGAGGCGTGGAGTTTCTACATAAATTATTTGGAATTATCCTAAACAGGAATTTGTTTTGTTCTGTTTTTTCCCTCCCTCGCTCTCTCCCTTTCTCCCTTTTTTTTTTTTGTTTTTCTTCTTTCCTTCTTACATTTTCACTAATTTATGTCAATATCAGCCAATTTTTTTTCAAAAAATCAATCAAATTTTTATTCTCCCTCTCCTGAAAACACCACAAGTAATATGTGTAGCTCTCAACTACTTTTTTAACTTTAAATTTTAACATGTAGATTTACATGCAGTTATGAGAAATAGCATAGAATGATCCCTTCTATGCTTCACACAATTTCTCCCAATTACAGTCAGGAATTGGTGTGAACTGCTGATCTTATTCAAATTTCACCCATTTTTTTAATATGCAATTTTCTCACATGTGTGAATCTGTGTCATCACTAATACCGGCAAGATGCAGAATGATTCCATCACAGTGATCCCTTGTACTATTTATTTACAGTAACAACGATCTCATTTCTTATACCTTTCCTTAGCCCCTGACCCACAAATGTGCTCTCCATTTCTGTAGTTTTGTTATTTTGATAATCTTATATACCTTGGTTAATATATAATGTTGACCCTCTGACATTTATCTTGCTTCTTTCAGTATAATTTCTGAATATATATGAGATATATGCAAGTTGTGCAATATTTACTTTTATTGCTAAGTAATATTTCATGCTGGGGTTTTATTACACTTTTTTTAACTATTCACCTGTTGAAGGATACTTAGTTTATATCTAGTTTTGGCCATTATGACTAAATTCACTGTAAGTATATATAGGCTTTGGGGGGGGGTTTGATTGTTTGTTTTTCTGTTGTGTGTGTGTGTGTGTGTGTGTGTGTGTGTGTGTGTGTACATAAGTACTTACCCTCTAGGATATGTGCTCAGGAGTGCAATTATGAGATGATATATCCAGAATAGTGAAATTGTGAGATTTTCAGAATCGCTATTATCATCTTACATTCCCTAAACCAATGTATGAGATACCTGAATTCTCTGCAAGCTCTCCAGCTTTTGTTGTAACTATTGTTTCTATTAGTCCTTCTGATAGGTGTACAGTGATACCTTGTGATTTTAATTTGCATTTCTGTAACGGCTAATGATGTTAAACATGTTTTCCTGTGTTTGCTTGCCATATATGTATCTTTTTTTTTTTTTTGATTCTGTTAGTCACCATACAGTCCATCATTAGTTTTTGATGGAGTGCTCCAAGATTCATGATTTACATATAACACCCAGGGCTCCATGCAAAGGGTTATTTTTCATTAAAATACCTGCTCATGTTTTTTGTTTATTTTCTAATTACACTATTCTATTGAATTAAATGTCTATTATATGCTTTCCTATAGTCCATGGTCAGATAGGTAGTTTACACATATTGCCTCCCAGTCTGTAACTGTCTTTTCACCCTCTCAAGAAGGTCTCTTTTATTATAGTAAGAATATATAACATAAGATCTACACTCTCAACAAATTTCTTCTTTTTATAAGATTTTATTTATTTATCTGACAAAGATCACAACTAGGCAGAGAGGCAGGCAGAGAAAGAGGAAGGGAAGCAGGCTCCCTGCTGAGCAGAGAGGCAGATGCTGGCTGGATCCCAGGACCCTTAGATCATGAACCGAGCCAAAGGCAGAGGCTTTAAACCACTGAGCCACCCAAACACCCTCAACAAATTTCTAACTGCAAAATACAGTATTGTCAACTTTAGACACACTGTTGCGTAACAGATACCTAATTCATCTTGTGTAACTGAAACTTCGTATCTGTTGAAGAGCATCTGTATTCCCTGTAGTTGTCAGTCACTGACAACCACAATTCTGCTACTTGTTTCCATGAGTTTGACAATTTTAGATACTGAATATAATTGCAGTTTAAAAGTATTTGTTCTTCTGTTAGTGGCTTATTTCACATAGTGTATGTCCTCCAGGTTCATGCACGTTGTCATAACAAAAGAATTTCCCGAGTATTTAAAACTGATTAATATTCTAATGTATATATATGCCATACTCTATTTTTCTATTCATTGGCTGAGGGACATTTAGGATCTTTCCATTTCTTAGCTGCCTTGAATAATGCCACTTCCCATGATTATGAGAGTTCATATCTTTCTATAAGACTCTATGTCATGTTTTTTGGGTAAATACCCAGAAGTGGGATGGGTAATCATATGGGAGTTCTTTTATTTTTAATTGTTTTGAGGAACTTCCGTAATGTTTTATGTGAAAACTAAAACATTTTGCATTAAACCTAACAGTGTACAAGGGTTTCAACTTATTCAATTCCTCACCAAGATATTATTTTCTGTTGCTATTTTGGATACTGGCCACCTTAATGGGGATGAGGTGATATCTTGTGGGTTTGATTTGCATTTCCCTGGTGATTAGGGATGTTGAGCATCTCTTTATATAATTGTTACTATATCTTCTTGGAGAAATGTTTGTTTCATCCCATGGCTTTTTTTTTTTTTAAGATTTTTTTTTTTTTTTTGACAGACAGATCAAAAGTAGGCAGAGAAGCAGGCAGAGAGAGACAGGAGGAGGAGGCAGGCTTCCCGCTGAGCAGAGAGCCCGATGCAGGACTCGATCCCAGGACCCTGAGATCATGACCTGAGCCAAAGGCAGAGGCTTTAACCACTGAGCCACCCAGGCGCCCCCATCCCATGGCTATTTTTAATTGGGTTATTTGTGGGGGATTTTATGTGGAATGTAAGAGTGTTTTATATATTTGGATACTAATGTCTCATCAAATATATCATTTGAACATATTTTCTCCCAGTCTGTAGCTTGCCCTTTACTCTGTTGATTTTTTTTTTCTTTTTGGTGCAGAAGCTGTTACTTGAAGAGATCTTACTTGTCTATTATTCTTTATGAAATTATTTATGTATTTATTTACATATTGATTTGTGTATCTATTTATGTATTTTGCTTTAGTCATACATGAGAAATAATATCCAAGAAAAGTGTTATGAAGATTTTCCTTATGTTTTCTTCTAGGGATTTCATAAATTTGGGTCATAAAATAAAAATTTTAATACATTTAGGGCGCCTGGGTGGCTCAGTGGGTTAAGCCTCTGCCTTCGGCTCAGGTCATGGTCCCAGAGTCCTGGGATCGAGGCCCGCATCAGGCTCTCTGCTCAGCGGGGAGCCTGCTTCCTCCTCTCTCTCTGCCTGCCTCTCTGCCTACTTGTGATCTATCTCTCTGTCAAATAAATAAATAAAATCTTTAAAATTTTTTTTTAATACATTTAGAGTTGGTTTTTGTGGATGATGTGAGATAAGGATCTAATTTCACTCTTTTCTGGTTTTTCAATATCATTTATTGAAAATACTTTATTTCTACATTTTGTACTCTAGGCATTCTAGTCAAAGATCAGATGACTGTGTGTGTTTGTGTATATTTAAGAGCTCTATTCTGTTTCATTGATCTATATGTCTGTTTTTTTTTCTTGATTGTTTATTCATTTGGGGTTGTTTTATTTACTTTTTTTGCCAGCACCATACTGTAATTTTAATTTACTCTAGTTTTGTAATATATTGCAAAATCAGAGAATTTGTTTAGTTTTATTCTTCTTCTTAAGATTGCTTTGTTTATTCAGTGTCTTTTGTGACTCCATACAAATTTTAGCATTTTTTCTACTTTTGCAAAAAGTATTTAAAACTGATTAAATAATAATTCATTAAGATTCTGAGAGAAATTACATTCACTATATGAATTGCTTTGGGTAATATGGACATTTCTATAATATCTTTCTTCAAATTCATAAACATGAACAATTTCTCATTTATTTGTTTCTTCTTCTAAATTCTATCATTGATGTATAGTTTTCAGTGCATAAGCCTTTCATCTTCTTGGTTACATTTATTTCTATGTATTTTATATTTGATTTTTTTAAGTTCCATCTCTTTTTCTTCTTTTCAGTGTTCCAGAATTTATTGTTTATGCACCACACCTAGTGCTCCATGCAATACATGCCCTCCATAATACCCACCACCAGGCTCACCCAACCTCCCACCACCTCCCCTCCAAAACCCTCAGTTTGTTTCTCAGAATCCACAGTATCTCATGGTTTGTCTCCCCCTCCTATTTCTCCCAACTCACTTCTCCTCTCCTCCTAAGGTCTCCTGTGTTATTCCTTATGCTCCACAACTAAGCAAAAACATATGATAATTGACTCTCTCTGCTTGACTTATTTCACTTAGCATAATCTCTTGCAGTCCCCCCCCGTGTTGATATAAAAGTTGAGTATTCATCCTTTCTGATGGAGGCAAAATACTCCATAGAATATATGGACCATATCGTCTTTATCCATTCATCCATTGAAGGCAATCTTCGCTCTTTACAGTTTGGTGACTGTGGCCATTGCTGCTATGATCATTGGGGTAAAGATGGCTCTTCCTTTCACCACAACTGTATCTTTGGGGTAAATACCCAGTAATGCATTTGCAGGGTCATAAGGAAGCTCTATTTTTAATTTCTTAAGGAATCTCCACACTGTTCTCCAAAGTGGCTGCACCAACTTGCATTCCCACCAACAGTCTAAGAGGGCTCCCCGTTCTCCACATCCTCTCCAACACATGTTATTTCCTGTCTTGTTAATTTTGGCCATTCTAACTGGTGTAAGGTGGTATCTCAATGTGGTTTTGATTTAATCTCCCTGATGGCAAATGATGATGAACATTTTTTCATGTGTCTGTTAGCCAGTTGTATGTCTCTTTTGGAGAAGTGTCTGTTCATGTCTTCTGCCCGTTTTTTGATGTGATTATTTGTTTTTTTTTTGTGTGTGTGTGTTGCATTTAAGGAGTTCTTTATAGATCTTGGACATCAGACCTTTCTCTGTATTGTCATTTGTGAATATTTTCTCCCATTCCTTGGATTACCTTTTTGTTTTGTTGACTGTTTCCTTTGCTGTGCAGAAGCTTTTGATATTGATGAAGTCCCAAAAGATCATTTTTGCTTTTGTTTCCTTTGCCTTTGGAGACATGTCTTCAAAGAAGTTGCTGTGGCTGATGTCAAAGAGGTTACTGCCTATGTTCTCCTCTAGGATTCTGATGGCTTCCTGCCTTATGTTTTGGTCTTTTATCAATTTTGAGTTTATCTTTGTATATTGTGTAAGAGAATGGTTGAGTTTCATTCTTCTATATATAGCTGTCCAGTTTTCCCAGCACCATTTATTAAAGAGACTTTTTTCCACTGTATATTTTTCCTGCTTTGTCAAAAATTATTTGACCATAGAGTTGATGGTCCATATCTGGACTCTCTACTCAGTTCCACTGGTCTATATGACTGTTTTTGTGACAGTACCATGCAGTCTTGGTGATCACAGCCTTGTAGTAAAGCTTGAAATCAGACAAGGTGATGCCTCCAGTTTTGTTTTTTCTTTTTTAACATTTCCTTAGCAATTCAGGGTCTCTTCTAATTACATACAAATTTTAGGATTGTTTGTTCCAGCTCTTTGAAAAATGCCGGTGGAATTTTGATTGGAATGGCATTCAAAGTATAGATTTCTCTGGGCAGTATAGACATTTTAACAATGTTTATTCTTCCTATCCATGAGCATGGAATGGTCTTCCATCTTTTTGTGATTTTTTTTTCCAAATTTTTTCATGAGCGTTCTGTAGACCCTTGAGTACAGATCCTTTGCCTCTTTGGTTAGGTTTATTCAAAGGTATCTTATGGTTCTTCTTGCTATAGTAAATGGAATTGATTGCGTAATTTCATTGTTAGTGTACAAGAATGCAACTGATTTCTGTGCATTGATTTTGAATCATGCCATATTACTGAATTGCTGTATGAGTTCTAGTAGTTTGGGGTGGAACCTTTATGTTTTCAACATAAAATATCATGTCATCAGCATATAGAGAGAGTTTGACTTCTTCTTTGCCAATTTGAATACCTTTTATTTCTCTTTGTTGTCTGATTGCTGTTGCTAGGACTTCTAGTACTATGCTGAACAACAGTGACAAAAATGGGCATCCTTGTGATCTTGATCTCAAAGGGAAGGCTGTGAGCTTTTCCCCACTGAGGATGATACTCACTTTGGGTTTTTCATAGATGGATTTTACTAAATTGAGGAATGTTCCCTTTATCCCTATACTTTGAAGAGTTTTAAGCAGGAATGTATGCTGTATTTTGTCCAAAGATTTTTCTTCATCAACTGAGAGGATCATGTGGTTCTTCTATCTTCTCTTATTGATTTATTCTATCACATTGATTGATTTCCAAATGTTGAACAATCCCATCCCAGGGATAAATCCCACCTGGTCATGGTGGATAATCTTTTTAATGTGCTATTGGATCCTATTATCTAGGATCTTGTTGAGAATCTTGGCATCTATATTCATCAGGGATATTGGTCTGAAATTTTCCTTTCTGGTGGGGGTCTTTGCCGGTTTGGAGATCAAGGTAATGCTGGCTTCATAGAAAGTGTCCGGAAGTTTTCTCTCTGTTTCTATTTTTTGAAACAGCTTCAGGAGAATAAGTGATATTTCTTCTTTGAATATTTGGTAGAATTCCCCAGGAAATCTGTCAGCTCCTGGGCTCTTGTTTTTTGGGAGGTTTTTGATCACTTCTTCAGTCTTGTTACTAGACATTGGTCTATTCAGATTGTCAATTTCTTCCTATTTCAGTCTTGGAAGTTTCTAGGTTTCCAGCAGTGCATCTATTTCTTTTAGGTTGCTTAACTTATTAGCATATAACTGTTGACAATAATTTCAGATAATTCTTTCTATTTCTTTGGTGTTAGTCATGATCTCTCCCCTTTCATTAATGATTTTTTTTTTTTTTAATTTGGGACCTCTCCCTTTTCTTTTGGATTAGTTTGGCCAGTGGTTTATTGATCTTATTAAGTCTCTCAAGGTAACAGCTGCTAGTTTTGTTGATGTATTCTACCGTATCTCTAGTTTCTAACTCTTTGATCTCAGCTCTAATCTTAATTATTTCCCTTCTAGTGCATGGGGTTGGCTTAATTTGTTGTTGGTTTTCCAATTCTTTAAGTTATTTAGAGAAGCAGTGTATTTGGGATATTTTAAAATTTTTTGAGTGAGGTCTGGATGGCTATGTATATCCCCCTTAGGACTGCTTTTGTCATATCCCATAGGTTTTGGACCGACGTGTCTTCATTACCTTTGGTCTCCATGAATTGTTTATTTTTTCTTGGATTTCCTGGTTTATTTAAATATTATTTTGTTGTGACTGAGTTTCAATTTTAAAGTATTGTGGTCTGATAATATGCAGGAAATAATCTCAATCTATTGGTATCAGTTGAGCCCTGATTTTTGACCTACTATGTGGTCTATTCTGGAGAAAGTTCCATGCTTCTTGAGCAAGAAGACTGAGTATTCTGTTGTGTTAGGGTAGAATGTTCTGTATATGTCTGTGAGGTCCATTGGGTCCAGTTTTTCATTCAAAGCTCTTGTTTCTTTGTTGATTTTCTGCTTGGATGATCTCTCTATTGTTGAGAGTGTCATGTTATGATCCCCTACTCTCAATGTATTCATATTGATATGACTCTTTATTTTGATTTACAGTTGGCTAATGTATATGGCTGCTTCCATATTGGAGACATAAATATTTATAATTGTTAGATCTTTTTGGTGGATAGACCCTTTAAGAATGATGCAGTATTCTTCTGTGTCTCTGATCTCAGACTTTAGCTTAAAAATCTAATTTATGAGAATCACCACCTCAGCCTTCTTTTGAGGGCCATTGGTGTGGAAGATGCTTCTCCATCTCTTAACTTTCATCTGGATATATCTTTAGGTTCCAAATGCATCTCTTGTGGACAGCATTGGAATGGGTACTGTCATTTTATCCAGTCTGCAACCCTTACCATTTTATGGGTGTATTTCGGCCATTCGTATTGAGAGCCATTATTGAAAGAGAAGTTTTTATTGACATCATGTTGCCTGTGAAGTCCATGTTTCTACAGATTGTCTCTATAAATTTCTGTTCTATGTAACTCTTGGGTTCTTCTTTTATATAATCCCCCTTAATATTTCTTGTAGTGCCAGCTTGGAGGTCACATACTCTTTTAAACCTTACTGGTCTTATAAGCTCTTAACTCTCAATCCATTTTGAATGTCAGCCTTGCTGGATAAAGCATTCTTGGCTGCATGTTCTTCTCTTTTAGTGCCCTGAATATGTCTTGCCAGCCCTTTCTGGCTTGCCAGGTTTCTGTGCACAGAATTGATGTTATTCTGATGGTCCTTCCTCTGTAGGTAAGGAATATCTTCCCCTTGGCTGCCCTTAAGACCTCTTGTCAGAAATTATGATTTGTGAATTTCACAATCTAGTTTCTGGATGTCTTTATAGACTCCTTGACCGGGGTGGGGGGGAGTGCCCTATATGCCATGAATACTTGTTCCATTCTCCATACTGGGGAAATTTCGATCCTGTATTTGTTCAACTATATCTTCCAGTCTTCTTTATTTCTCCATCCCCTCAGGGATCCCAATAATTTTGACACTGGAATGTTTCATGGCAACATTTATTTCCCTAATTCTCCTTTCATGGCTTCTAAACTGTTTGTTCCATGCCTCCTCCTGATCCTTTTCTTCTATCATTTTGTCCCCGAGATCACTAATTATATCTTCTGCCTTTGTTACCCTAGCTATTAGAGTAATTATATTAGATTGGATCTCATTGATAGCATTTTTAAACATCTGCCAGGTTGGCTGTCACTTCCGCCTTTCAAGATTCTATGTTGTCACTAATGGTTTTCTCCAACCTAGCCATTGCCAGGATATTTGTTACCCTGAATTCCCTCTCTGGCATACTGATTATGTCCATATCCAGTAGTTATGTGAGAGAGGGCACAGTCTTTGAATTTTTTCCTCATTGGGTGTTCTTTCTCCAAGTCATTTTGATGAGAGGTGGTTGAGGGGATGTATATCTGCAGATATCAACCACAATAGAGTCAAGGTGCTCCCTGGTAAGTTTCAGAGCAATCGGAAGCCAAAACAAAACAAAAAAAAAAAAAAAAGAGAGAGAGAGAGAGAGAGAGAAAAGAGGGGGAAAAAAGAAAAAAAAAATATCCAAAAAGAGCCCAACAGTAAGATTTATAGGGTACCTGAGTGGCTCAGTGTGTTAAAGCCTCTGCCTTCAACTCAGGTCATGATACCAGGGTCCTGGGATCAAGCCACACATCAGGTTTTCTGCTCAGCAGGGATCCTACTTCCTCCTCTCTCTCTGCCTGCCTCTCTGCAATCTTGTGATCCCTGTAAAATAAATAAATAAAAGCTAAAAAAAAACAGTAAGATGTATAAAGTATGTAAACAAAAATGAACAAAAAGACTGACAAAACTAAAAGACAAGAAAGGAAAAAAAAAGTTAAAAAGAAAAACCCAGCCAAGATGAACCTCAAGAATAAGATTTACATAGTACAAAAGCAAAAACAAATACATAGAAACACTGACATAAAATAAGATGGGAAGGTGGTTATAAATCCTCGATGTGGGCAAGGAAGGTTATTTCAGTTATCCTTGGTGTATCTTGATATCAAATTTCCAGAGATAAAGGGAAATTAAAATTGGTTTATATATAGTGGTAGTATTGAATAGGGTAAAGGATTACCTTGAAGCTTATATCTATATGTACATTAAAAAAAATAAAGCAAAAGAAAAAGAAACAAGTATATGTATGAAAAAAATTTAAGTTAAAAAGTGATTATGTAATACGTTGTATTATACATCTAGCTGTAATGATAAGTATGTTAAAAAATGAAAGAACAATTGTGAGAACAAATTAAACAAAATTTGTATCTATGAAATCTACAGGTTTTGGGGCAATACTGGGAGCTTAATATATTATTTTCCCCTGATGTTCGGGTTTTGCAGTTTTATGGGGACCCTGCTATTGTCCTCTTGCTCTTTTGCCTTGTCTTCGGGGGGACGGGCCTGCCGTACTGTTTTTTAGTCAATATAGCTTGGGCTGAGCTGTCCTGCCCTCTATCTGTGGAAACTGGCTTTTTGGGCTTTTGTTCTCTGGAGGTTTTTGTTCTTTATTGGTTCTTTGCTTTTTTGTTTTTTTTTGTTTTGTTTTGTTTTGTTTTTTTGTTTGTTTGTTTTTTGTGGTTTTTCAGAGGGTCAGTGTAAAGAAAATTGTCCTCACCCAGTTCTTAGCCTCAGAGAGAAGCCTCACTCTTCTCCCCTCTGAATGGTCCAGAACAAAGACACTGCCCCCCCCAACTCTGCTGAACACCACAGCCTCCCACAGGTGATGTACACTCCCAGCTACTGTCTCCATGATTGCCAGAGTCCCCACTTGTCTCTGCACCCCCTTGCCTTAAACTGCAAGTGATATTGGTCCAGGGGATCCCTATCCAGGTGATGTTGGTGTGGGGACTGCTCTCTGGGGTCCACATCATGACCTGGCAGCAGTGAAGGTCTGGTAAGGTTGCAGTCCAGGGACCTCAAGCAGGAGTCTGAGCCAGGCTATCTCGGGCAGGAGCAGGGGTTCACACAGTCTCAGTGGTGGTATAAGCAGCAGAAAGCCGTGGGTACAGGGACCACCAACCGGAGACCCTGTTGGGCTCTCTCAGACATGGGTGGGCACCAGCTGTGACTGCCCTGGGATTGTGGGCTTATATCCGTGTCTGCAGTTGCCTGATTCCACAAACTGCCCCTTAAGACCCATGTTTTTTTGAGTGTTGTTAACTAGAATCCAGGTTAATGCTGCTCCTCAAGAACAGGACACTTTTGTATTGGGGTACTACTTTCCAATGGTTCACTTACGGTGGCTCCCTTCCCCTTCTTAATTTTTTTTTTAAGATTTTATTTATTTATTTGACAGACAGTGATAACAAGTAGGCGGGGGGGTTGGGGAAGCAGGCTCCCCGCTGAGCAGAGAGCCCAATGCGGGGCTTGATCCCAGGACCCTGGGATCATGACCTGAGCCAAAGGCTGAGGCTTTAACCCACTAAGCCACCCAGGTGCCCCTCCCATCCCCTTCTGATATCCTTTCCAGTATCAGTCAAAGTGTTCTCACTCCAGTGTACCTTTCCACTGAGGATCTCCTGCCCCTGTAGAGATCCAGAAGTGTATAATCTTACATCTCAGGCTGATTTCATGGGTGTTCAGAGTATTCTGGTAGATATTTAGCTCCATTCAGGGGACCTGTTGAAATAGGGTCTCCTACTTCACCATCTTGCCAACTTCCTTGATTTTTGTATCTATATTAATCAAGGATATTGGTCTGTAGTTTTCTTTTGTTGTGGTGTCTTTATTTGGTTATGTTACATGAGTAGTGTTGGGCTTTTAATAAAATTTGAGGCATTCCTTTTTTTAAATTTCTTGAAAATGTTTGAGAAGCATTGGTGTTAATTCTCCTTTAAGTGTTTGGTAAAATTGCCCAGTGAAGCCATCTGGTTCTGTGCTTTATTTTATTTGGAGTTTTTAAGGTATTGAGTCAATGTTTTTAGTCATTTTTGGTCTGTGCAGATATTCCATTTCTTCATGACTCACTCTTGGTAGATTTCATGTTTCTAGAAATTCATCCATTTCTTTTAGATGATCTGATAGCTTGGCATGAAATTGTTCATAATAGTCTCTTAAAGTTCTTTGTATCACTGTGGTATCAGTTGTAGTCTCTCCTCTTTTACTTCTAATTTTTATAACTTGAGTCTTATTTTTATAGGTAGTTTGACTAAGGGCTTGAGAATTTTGTTTATCTTTTCAAGAAGTCAACTTTAATTTCATTAATCTTTTCCATTGTATTTCTGTTTCCATTTTTGTTCATTTCTGCTTTAATCTTTATTATTCCCTTGCTGCTAGAACCTTGGAGTTAATTTTGTTTTACTTTTCTAAACCTTTGAGGTAAAAGGTTAGGTTATTTAAATATATTTTTAATGTAAATGTTTGTACTTGACTTGTAAATCTCCATTTCTGTACTGCTATTTTGATCATGTAACTTTGGTGTGTTGTGTTTTCATTGTTTTTTGTCTCAAGATATTTACTAACTTCAATTTTGATTTCTTTTTTGACTCATTCTTGTTTATAAATGTGTTATTTAATTCTTACATTTTCTTGTTTATTAATATCTATTTCAATTACATGTGACTGGAAAATATACTTAGCATCAGTTCAATCCTTTCATATTTTTAAAGCTGTTTTTTGGCTTAAAATGTGTTCTATCCTTGAAAATGTTCCAAGAGCACTTGTAAAAAATATGTATTCCTTTGCTGTTGGGAGAATGCCTTGTGTATACCTGTTAGGTTTATTTTTTCTGTAATGTGTTAAAATCTGCTGTTTCCTCATTGATTTTTCTGTTGCTTATTCAAACCATAAGAGACTCTTAATCTCACAAAACAAACTGAGGGTTTCTGGGGAGAGAGGGGTATGGATAGGGTGCTTGGGTTATGGACATTGGTGAGGGTATGTGATATGGTGAGTGGGAAGGGTATGTGATACGGTGAATGCTGTAAAGTGTGCAAACCTGATGGTTCACAGACTTGTACTCATGGGGCAAATAATACATTATATGTTAATGAAAATAATTTTTAAAAATTAGATACTTAATTTTCCTACTGCTTGTTTTGTTATTTATTTTACCTTTATGTCTGTCAATGTTTTCTATATACCATTAGATGCACCTATTTTAAATGAAAACATATTCATAATTTTATATTTGCCCTCATGAACTAATCATCATTAAATAATGACCTTCTTTATCTCATGTGTCAGTTTTTCAAAAAGTCTATCTTGTCCAATAAGTATAGATATCTTTGTCTAATTTGGTTATCATTTGCAAAAAAAAAAATTTTGGCATCTCTTTATTTTCATCCTATGTGTGCCTTGCAGACAGCATAAAGTTGTATCATTTTTTCCCTTTCATACATTCAGCCATTATTTTAATTGGAGAGTTTAATCAATTTGATTGAAAATCATTTAAATGAAATTATTAATAATTATGAAATTGGTATTATCATTTTGTTAAGTGTTAGCCACCTGTCTTTTAGATTGTTACTCTTTTCCTTTCTCACTGTCTTCTATTAAAACTCATAGCCCTGGGGCAAATAATACATTATATGTTAATAAAAATAATTAATATAAAAAGAATGTAAAAAAAAAACCCTACTTGTTGATTTGTGTAATGGTAAACTTTTTTTCCTCATTCTTTTGTTTATTTTCTAAAGATTTTCTTCATGGTTACAATGAAAACTAAGTGCCACTGCAAACAGTTGTAACAATCTGTTTTAAGTTGATAGCAATTTACTTTAATTATAAATAAAACTCTACAATTCTCCCTTCCACACTTTATGTTAATGATATCACAAATTACATATTTTATTGTGTATCCAATAACATGGATTTCAGTTGTTGTTGTTAACACATTTGTTACTGACTTTGTATTAATTTAAAAATGAATTACACACAACCATTGTAGTAATGCAGTAGTATGTATTTTTCTATAGATTCACCTTAACCAGTGAGTCTAAAACTTCCATACATTACTGTGTGTGTGTTTTTAAGCCTGTTTCTATTTCAAGTTTAACAATTCCTAGAGAAAGTTTGGGTGGAAGATGACAGATTAGTAGAGTATCCATGGACACAATGAGACAACACCTGAACCCATGCAACTAATTCTGAAAACAACCTAAAGACTAGAAGAATAGATAATTGAAAGTTAATCATAAAGAGAAGGCCAGATACAAAAGATTAAAAGAGGAAGAGATATGGTTGTGAACTAAACCCAAGCCCAACTAACCACAGACAGAAGAAACATCACAAGCACAGAGATTGAGAGAATAAGACCCCACACCAAAAACCTCTGGGAATGGAGACTTATGCAGAGAATATAAGTTCCCACAATTTCTGGTTTTAAAACTCAACAAGGAGAGACTATGGACTCTGAAAAACAATCTGAAGGGTTTGAAGAGGTGGGGGGTGGGAGGTTGGGGGAACCAGGTGGTGGGTATTGAGAGGGCACGGATTGCATGGAGCACTGGGTGTGGTACAAAAACAATGAATACTGTTATGTTGAAAATAAATTTAAAAAATGATTAAAAAATAATAAAAAAAATAAAACTCAACAAGGCTTAATGCCAGAAACTTTAAAATTTAGTGAGTCCTGACTCCAGGAGTTCAAAAAATCAGTGGGCTTAAGGAAGCAAAGACGGTGGTACAGTAGGAGGGCACTATGTTTGTCTCAACCTTTGCACACAACCAGATAATTACCAAATAATTAATAATACCCAAGAAATAAAACTGAGGACTGATAGAATAAAGTCCACAACTATAGGGAGAGTAGAGGCCACGTTTAGGAAGGTAGGAAATGCAGAGAAAAAGTTTGTGGGAGAAATGGATCATGGGTACTACAGAAAAGAGGGAGCCCTTTTAATGGAGAAAGGTGAAAGGGAGAGAGGAGCATACAGGGAAATACATAAGAAGAACAGTTCCCCCAAAGCCATTGGCTGGAAAATGAGAGAAGCTGATTTTCATGTTTTTTCAACCAGCAGTATTTGAATTCTAGAATTGTAAATATCAGCAAACTTGGCTGGAATGGAGCCCTGAGGGTTCTGTCCTACCCCTGGAGAGAAGACAGGTAAACGACCCAGGAACATGTCAGGATCTGAGGAACACCCAGAGCATACAGTGGAGAGATTATTCACTTTCTTGGAGCACACCCCTGAGAAGTAACATTCCTGGGGAATCCTCTCGAGGGACAAAGGAGACACCATGTGCCATCATCTCCCATCTGACAGCATAAATGCAGAGCTACCTGCAAAGGGCAACTTGGTCTTCACGCTGGCTGCATAGCCTACTTACTCGAAGACCCATGCCTCTGCACTCTGGCAATACTGCCCTTACTGGTCAAGCCTCCCTCAATCACATCACAATGAGAGCCTCCCCAAGGAATGTGCACAGACTCCTGCCCACAACACATCCCTAGTGCCTCGAGTTTTGAAAGACAGTACACTTGGCTGGGATAGAGCATGAAGAGTTCTGCATTATTCCTGGAGAGAAGGTAGGTAACCAGCCCCAGAGGCAGACATCATGTAGGTAACAATGTGGAGCAGTTGCCTGAGAGACATGAGGGGGTGGTTTGTTCTATGTGGGGTCATTGCTTCAGAGCAGCAAGGATAGAGACTCTGCTCTAGGAACAAAACATATAGCTGAGAATATCTCCTTCCCCTATATCACAGTATAAATGCAAATCCACCTTGGTGCAACAATGTCAGCACTGACTGACTAATGTGCTTATACCAGGTCCCATACCCTTGCACTCTGCCAGTACTGCCCTTCACAGTGAAGTTTGCCACAGTCCCAGGGAGACAGACTACTTCCCCAGAAGACCAGCAGAAACCCCTCCCACACTATTAGTCTCTTAAATAGATGGCACCTGGCACTCCTATTTAGTCTCTTAAATAGAGTCTTGCAAGTCATTAGTTCTAGTGTAAGGAGCATCAGGTCTCATTTCACAAGCCAACAAGAGTGCACCTTGTTAAAACTCACAACTCTCTACTCAAGGACAGGACACTGCCCACTGCAGGCAAGGAAAACTTCTATAGATAAATTCCCTGAAGGAAAGAGCAGTCAAAACACAGCAGAATATACCTAGTACATATCAGAGACCCTTCCCAAGACACCAGGCCCAAGACTCTATATAGCTTCTTCATAAAGCCATTACTTTCAGGAACAAGAAACATAACAGGCTTTCCTAACACAGAGACATAACAAAATCCCAAGACAAAGGACTTCATCTTAAAAGAAAGAAAAACAAATGGTCAAAGCCAGGGATCTAATAAAAGAAAGATATACGTAATATGCTTCATGGATAATTTAAAACAACAATCATAAAGATGCTATTTGGCTTGGGAAAAGAATGGAGACATCAAGAAGACCCTTAGTGTAGAGCTAAAGAGCTAAGGAGTGTACATGTAGTGATGAGCACTGGGTGTTATATACAACTAATGGATCATTGAACACTACACCAAAAACTAATGATGTACTATATGGTGGGTAACTGAACATAATTTAAAGATATATAAATAAATCAGTCAAAAATGAAAAATGTAATAACTGAGATTTGAAACTGATAGGATGCAGTGAACACAAGGATGGAAGAGGCAGAGGAACAAGCGAGTGATTTAGAAGATAAAATAATGGAAAATAACTAAGCTGAACAAAACAGAGAAAGAAGAATAATGCAACATGAGAATTGACTTAGGGAACAGAGTGACTATCAAACACAATAACATTAATATCATAGGAGTCCTGGAAGCAGGAAAGCGAAAAGGGAGCAGGAAATTTATTTGAGGAAATGATAGCCAAAAAATTCTCTAATCTAGAGAAGGAATCAGACATCCAAATCCAGGAAGTACAAAGAATTCACATCAAAATCAACAAAATCAAACTGACGTCAAGATATATTGTCATTAAACTTGCAAAATATGCCAATAAAGAAGTCTTAAAAGAAGTCCTTAATTTACAAGAAAATACATTACAATAAGACTATTTGGATATTTCTTAACATAAATTTGTCAATCCAGAAGAGAGTGGTATAATATATCAATCTGCTGAATGATGACAATCTGCAGACTAGAATAATCTATCCAAAAAGGGTACAATTCAGAATGCAAGGAGAGATAAAGAGGTTCCCAGACAAAAACTGAAGGAGTTGGCCACTGAAACAGCCCTGCATAAAATATTAAAATGGATTCTTTGAGTGGAAAGGAAAGACCAAAAATGACTAAGCAAGAATAGAACAGAGAAACATCTCCAGGAAGAAGAAGAAGAAGGAAAAAAAAAAAAAAGACACAGCAAATAATAAAATAAAATAAGTGTATATCTATCAATAGTTACTCTGATTGTAAATGGACTTAATATTCCAATCCAAAGATATAGGATGTACTGAGAGAGAGAGAGAGAGAAAGAGAGAGATCTATCTAAATGTGACC
This sequence comes from Enhydra lutris kenyoni, assembly GCF_002288905.1. Taxonomy (NCBI): domain Eukaryota; kingdom Metazoa; phylum Chordata; class Mammalia; order Carnivora; family Mustelidae; genus Enhydra; species Enhydra lutris. Next base: position 1,464,708 of record NW_019154187.1, read on the forward strand.
TACAAGAGACTAATTTTAGAGCAAAAGTCATCTGAAGATTGAAGGTAAAATGGACAGATATTTATCATACAAATGACCATCAAATGAAAGCCAGAGTAGCAATACATAGAAAAAAAAAAAGATTTTAAACCAAGGACTGTAACAGGAAATGTAGAATGATACTATGTCATAATAAAGGGGACTATCTAACAAGAAGATGTAACAACTGTAAATATTTGCACCCAACATGGGAGAACCCAGATATATAAAACAATTAATAATAAGCATACAGAAACTAACTAATGATATTACAATAATAATAGGTGACATTAACACTCCAACTACCTCAATGCACAGATCATTTAAGCAGAAAATCAACAAGGAATTGATGAATGATACATTGGACCAGATGGACATAAAAGATATATTCAGAATATTTCATCCCAAAGCAGCAGAATAGACATTTTTTTTTCAAGTGCACATGGGGCATTCTCCAGAAAATCTCACATACTAGGTCACAAATCGGGTCTCAAAATATACACAAAGATTGAGGCCAAAACATGTGTTTTTTTCTGACCACAATGCTATTAGACTTGAAGTGAGCTACAAGAAAAAATTTGGAAAGACTACAAATATATGGAGGTTGAACAACATGCTACTACACAATGAAAGTTTCAAATTAGAAATCAAAGAGGAAATAAAAAATACATAGAAACAAATGAAAATGAAAATGTGCAATGGTCCAAAACCTTTGGGATGCAACAAAGCAATCCAAGAAAAAAGTAAATAACAATACAGGCTTAGCAAAAAACAAGAAATATCTGAAATGAACAACATAACCTTACATCTAAAAAGCAAGAAAAAGACAAACAAATGAAGACTAAAGCCAGCATAAGTAAGGAAATAATAAAAATCTGAATAGAAAAAAATGACACAGAAACAAATAATCAAATAATAAAACAAACAGATCAATGAAACCAGAAGCTGGTTCTTTGAAATGTTCATAAAATTTATAAATCCCTATCAAGACTTATCGAAAAGAAAAGAGAAAGGCCAAAAATAAATAATGTAACAAGCAAGAGGGGAGAAATAATAACCAACACCACAGAAATATAATTATAAGAACATTTTATGAAAAATTATATTCCAACAAAATGGACCACCTCCAAGAAATGGATAAATTTCTAGAAACATAAATTATATCAAAACTGTAATAAGAAGAAACAGAAAGCTAGAACACACCAATAACCATAATAATTAATTCAGTAACCAAAAAAGTCCGAGCAAAGTCCAGGACCACATGACTTTGCAAGTAAATTGTGCCAAACATTTAAAGAAGAGATAACATCTATTCTTCTAAAACTATTCCAAAAATATAGAAAAGGAAGGAAAACTTACAATATCATTTGAGGCTAACATTATTCATATTGTTTATAACATTATCCTTATTAACAATAACCAGAAAAGGACTCCATTAAGAAAAAGGAAACTGTAGGCCAATATACCTGATGAAAATGAATGCAAAAATTTTGGGACACCTGGGTGGCTCAGTTGGTTGGGCTGCGGCCTTCGGCTCAGGTCATGATCCCAGGGTCCTGGAATCCATTCCTGCATCGGGCTCCTTGCTCAGCCGGGAGCCTGCTCCTCTCTCTGCCTCTGCCTGCCACTCTGCCTGCTTGTGTTTTCTCTCTCTCTCTCTCTGACAAATAAATAAATAAAATCTTAAAAAAAAATGAATGCAAACATTTTTTTAAATCTTTTTTTTTAAAGATTTTTTATTTATTTATTTGTTAGAGAGAGAGAGAGAGCATGAACACAGGCAGACAGAGTGGTAGGCAGAGGCAGAGGGAGAAGCAGGCTCCCTGCCGAGCAAGGAGCCTGATGTGGGACTCAATCCCAGGACGCTGGGATCATGACCTGAGCCGAAGGCAGCTGCTTAACCAACTGAGCCACCCAGGCATCCCTGAATGCAAACATTTTTAAAAATAAAATGTTAGCAAATCAAAGCCAACAGTACATTAAAAGAATCATTTACTGCAATCAAGTGGGAATTATTCCCTGGCTCCTAGGGTGGTTCACACTTGCAAATCAAACAATGTGGCACATCATATTAATAAAAGAAATGTTAAGAACAACTCAGACCCCAAAACTAAATAATTAACTTAAAAATAGGCAGAAGACATGAAAAATATTTTTCCAAAGAAATCATGGAGATGGTCAACAGACACAGGAAAAGATGCTCCACGTCAGTCAACATCAGGGAAAAACAGGTCAAAACTGCCATGAGATATCACCTCACCCCCGTCAGAATGGCTAATAAGGACAACGAGTAAGTGGAACATTTTTCTATTCTTGGTGGGAATCCAGACTGATGCAACTACTCTGGACAGCAGTATGGAGGTCCCCCAAAACATTAAAACATATTACTGCTCTATGATCCAGCAATTACACTACCAGGTATTTACCCAAAGGATACAAGACCAGTGCTCTAACCACTGAGCTATGGAGCCTGCCCCTACCCAAAGGATAAAAGAAAGAGTGATTCAAGGGAAACATTCACCCTGATGTTTATAGCAGCATTATCAATAACAGGCATATTATGGAAAGAAGCAAAATGTCCATCGACTGATAAATGGATAAAGAAAAGGTGGCACACATGCACACACACACACACACACACACACACACACACTGGACTATTACTCATCCATTAAAAATAATGAAATTTTGCCATTTATGAGATGTGGATGCAGCTAGAGAGAATTATGCTAAGTGAAATAAGTCAGTTGAGGAAAATACAAATATCATTAATTTCATTCATAGGTGGAATTTAAGAAATAAAAGAAACAAACATGGGGGGAAGAGAGTAAGCCAAGAAATAACACTTAACTATAGAGAACAAACTGATGGCTACTCCAGCAGAGGTGGATGGGATGGGATGGGTTTAATAATTGATGGGTACTAAGGTGGACCCTTGTTGTGATGAGCACCAGGAGATATATGTAAGTGATGAATCATTAAATTCTACAACTGGAATTAATATTGCACTGTTGGTTAACTAATTGGAATTTAATTTAAATTAAAATTTGAGAAACAATAAGGATATGTCACATATACACAATGAAATATTACTCAGCTGTAAACAAAAACAAACAACTATAACAACAAAAACCACAATCTTGTCATTTGTGACAATTTAGGTGGACCTACAGGGTATTATGCTAAACCAAACAGAGAAAGAAAAATACCATATAATTTTACTTCTTTGTGGAATCTAGAAAACAAAACAAATGAACAAATAAATAAAACAAGAAAAATAAACTCATTAATACAGAGATCAAATTGAGGGTTATCAAGTGATGGAGGATGGGGAGATAAGTCAAGTAGGTTAATGTGATTCAAAGGCACCCAACTTCAGCTAGGAATTAAATATGTCATAGGAATTAAGAGTCCAGCAACTGGAGTATAGTCAGTAATATTATAATAACTTCGTAAAGTTACAGACTACAGCTACACTTACAGTGTTGAACATTTTGTAATTTATATAGTTATCAAATTAATATGGTATATCTTCAGCTAAAATAATATTGTATGTCAATTTTATTTCAATTAAAAAAGTAAGCAGCATTTAAAAACTAAAAAACAAATAAATAGAATACTAATCTATAAACAATCATTTAAGGGAGGAAAAAAACAGAATGTCTATTAGACTTTATTATAATAAACCAGGTCTACATACAATGAACTTCCTTAAGTTTTGTTTTTCTGGGAAAGTCTTTGTCTCTTCCTCACTTCATTTTTAAAAAAATATTTATTTATTCAAGATTGAGAGTGAGAGAGAGAGCAGAAGCAAGGGAGAGTGACAGAGGGAGTGGGAGAGGGAGAAGCTCAAGCAGAATTCCTGCTGGATGTGGAGCCTGACAGAGCTTGATATCAGGACCCTGAGATCACAACCTGACACAAAATCAAGAGTTGGATATGCAATTGACTGAACCACCCAGGTGCTCCTCTTCTTCACTTTCTTAAGGATAATTTTGCCATGCACTATATTCTTGGTTGCAAGGTGTTTGTTTGTTTGTTCTTCTTTCAGCAGTGCATGTTTGTTTGTTTTTCTTTCAGCACATTGAATAATAGCATCCCTTTCACTTCCAGCCTGAATGATTTTTGATGAGAAACCCACCAATAGTGATATAGAGATTCCCATGTATGTGATAAATTGCTTTCCTAATTCTTTCAAAATTATCTCTGTCTATGAATTTTGACAATTTGATTTTGATACATGTTTTAGTGTAGTCCTTTTTCAGTGTATCATATTAGGGATCCTATGGTTTTCATGAATTTCATGAATTTCCTTCCCATGTTTTAAACATATGAAATATGTTTAATTATTTATTTTAATTTTTTAAAAATTATTTTTAAAGATTTTATTTATTCATTTTAGAGAGAGAGAAAGAGGAAGCACAACCAGGAGGAAGAGACAAAGGGAGAAGCAGACCCCTTGCTGAGCCAGGAGCCTGATAAGGGGCTTAATCCCAGAACCTGGAGATCATGACTGAGCCAAAGGCAGACATTTAACCACTGAGCTACCCAGGTTCCCCATCATTTAATTATTTAAGAAAGTTTTGTGTCTCCCTCTTTCTTCTCCTACCTCTTCCTCCTATTCTTCTTCTCCACCTGTTCCTCCTCCTATTATGCACATATTGATTTTCTTGATGTTATACATAGCTCCCATAGGCCTTCTTCACTCTTTTACATTATGTTTTTCCTTTTGTACTTCCGACCGGATAATTTCAAATGACCCGTTTTTTTAGCTCATATACTCTTTCTTCTGTTTTTCAAGTGTGCTGGCTGTTGAAAGGTTTTTGTTGTTGTTGTTTGTTTGTTTTGTTTTGTTTTGTTTCAGTTCAGTTACTGTCTCCTTTAGCTTCCAAATTTGTTTAGTTATTTTTTACAGTTTCTCTCTCTTTGTTGATTATCCCATTTTGGTCATGCATTTTTTCTGATTTAATTATCTGTATCCTTTATAACTCACTGATGCTTCTTCAAGACAACTATTTTTGAATTTATTACTAAGCATTTTACTGACCTCCAATTCTTTTAGTTCAAATACTGTTTTTTTTTTATTTATTGTCTTGTTTTTCTTTTCCTGATTCCTCATGTTTCTTTCAGCATTTGATGCCTATATATTTAAAGAAATAGTTTTCTCTTACAGTCTTTACGAAGTGATTCTAAATCCAAAAGAACTTCAACAATCAGACTAAGTAGAGATTCTGGCAACCCTTAAATAGCAAACTTCTCTACTTTTCCTTTGTCCTTAGCTGCACCCACAAAATTTTGCCTGGTCAACCAGTTATCCTGGTCACGTAAGATAAAATCTGGTTTCTTGGGGCACAAACAGGAAGGATGGTATTTAAGAGGCACAGATAACTCTTTTTCCCTCATCCCTGGGGAGAAGCTTCAGGCTATGTAACTTCTCTGAATCTCATGGGGCTTTGCTGGGCTGCTAGAATTTTTTTTTTTTTTGTCCCATCTCCCTTATTCTTTAATATCTTAGTAGTGTAAAATATGCTGAATCATCAGTACTTTGTGTGGGATGAAACAGAAAATTGTCCATTATTCAATACATTCAAAATGATAGGGATGCTATATGGTTGGCCCAGTTTTTCTTCCCTTCTCAAAAGGAAAAATCATGGGCTGATAGTATCATTTTCAGACTTTAGGTGTGCTGAATTAAGGATGGGGTTAATGCAGGTAACATAAAATTGCCCTTAGTACCTGTTCCAATGCACTTTTCTCAATTTTGTGCCCATTTGAGGTACTACAATTCCTTAACTGTATATTTTTATGAAAATATTTTGAACAAAATATTGTTATTGAATTGATGTTTCTCTGAGGGAATAGGGTTTCCTAATCATAAATCTTGCTAATGTCTCTTTTTTAAAAGATTTTATTTATTTATTTGACAGAGAGAGAGATCACAAGTAGGCAGAGAGGCAGACAGAGAGAGAGAGATGGGGAAGCAGGCTCCCTCCTGAGCAGAGAGCTTGATGACGGCCTCAATCCCAGGATCCTGAGATCATGACCTGAGCCAAAGGCAGAGGCTTAACCCACTGAGGCACCCAGGTGCCTGCTAATGTCACTCTTTAGGAATATTTCAGGCTGCTCAGTGTATAAAGTGTGCATCCCAGATTCCAGACTTTGGTTTGGTTTTTCTCCCTCTCTGCTTTCTTCCCATTCAGTTTTCCTTCCCTTCCCCTGTGCCTCCACATTATTCTTTATGTTCCACATATGAATGAAATCATATGATAAGTGACTCTCTCTGCTTGACTCATTTCACTTAGCATCTTCCAGCCCCATCCATGTTGAGTAAAAGTTGGGTATTCATCCTTCGTGATGGCTGAGTAATATTCCACTGTGTATATGGACCACATCATATTTATCCATTCATCTGTTAGAGGGCATCTCAGCTCCTTCCACTGTTTGACTATTGTGGATATTGCTGCTATGAACATTGGAGTGTATATGACCCTACTTTTCACTACATCTGTATCTTTGAAGTAAATACCTAGTAGTGCAATTGCTGGGTTGCAGCTTACCTCTGTTTTTTAACATCTGGAGGAACCTCCATACTGTTTTCCAGGGTGGCTGTACCAGCTTGCATTCTAACCAATAGTTCAGGAGGGTTCCCCTTTCTCCACATCCTCTCCAACCTTTGTTGTTTCTTCTTAATTTTTTTGCCATTCTAAATGGTGTAAGGTGGTACCTCATTGTGTTTTTGATTTATATTTCCCTGAAAGCTAGGGATGCTGAAATTTTTTTTCATGTGATTGTTAGCTATTTGTATGCTTTCTTTGGAGAAGTGACTGTTCATGGCTTCTGCCATTTCTTGGCTAGAATGTTTGTTTTTTGTGGGTGTTGAGTTTGAGAAGTTATTTATAGATCTTGGGTGTCAGCCCTTTATCTGAAATGTCATTTATATTTATCTTCTCCAATTCTGTGGGTTGCCTCTTAGTTTTATGGACTGTTTTCTTTGTTGTGGAAAAGCTTTTAATCTTGATGAGGTCCCAGTAGTTCATTTTTCCTATTGTTTTCTTTGCCTTTAGAAACCTACCTTGAAATATGTTGCTGTGGCCAATGTTGAAGAGGTTACTGCCTATGTTCTCCTCTAGGATTTTGATAGATTCCTGTCTCACCTTGAGGTCTTTCATCCATTTTGAGTTTATATTTGAGTATGATGTAAGAGAATGGTCCAGTTTCATTCTTCTACATGTGGCCCTTCAGTTTTCCCTGCACCATTTATTGAAGAGACAGTCTTTTTCCATTAGATATTACCTCCTGCTTTGTCAATGATTAGTTTTTCAGAGAGCTGAGGGTCCATTTTGGGGTCTCTACTCTGTCCCATTGATTTATGTGTCTGTTTTTGTACCAATACCATGCTGTCTTGATTATCAAAGCTTTGTAATATAAGCGTGAACTCAAGCATGGTGATGCCCCCAGCTTTGATTTTTTTCAAAATCCCCCTGGCAATTCAGAATCTTTTCTTTTTCCATATAAATTTTAGGGTTATTTGTTCCCTCTATGTGAAAAAATGTCATTTGTATTTTGATAGGAATTTAACTAAAAGTGTAGATTGCTCTGAGAATCATAGACATTTCAGCAATGTTTATTCTTCCAATCAATGTGCTTGGAATGTTTTTACATCTTTTTGTATCTTCTTCCATTTCATTCATAGATGTTCAGTGGTTTATAGAGTACAGATCTTTTACTTCTTTGGTTAGGTTTATTCCTAAGTGTCTTACGTTTTTGGTGCAATTGTGAATGGAACTGATTCCTTAATTTGTTTCTTCAGGCACATTGTTAGTGTGTACAAATGCAACATATATTTGCGCATTGATTTTGTATCCTGCTGCATTGCTGAATTACTGTAACAGTTCTAGTAACTTGGTGGAGTGTTTTGCGTTTTCCACACAAAGTATCATGTCATCTGAGAGGAAAGGGAGTTTGACTTCTTCTTTGACAATTTGAATGCCTTTTATTTATTTTTTTGTCTGATTATTGAGGGTAAATCTTCTGGTACTATGTTGAACAATAATGTTGAGAGTGGGCATTCCAGTTATGTTCCTGATATTGAGAGAAAAGATCTCAGTTTTTCTCCATTGAAAATGATATTCACTATGGCCTTTTCAAAGATGGCATTTATGATATTGAAGTGTATTCCTTCTATACCTATTCTTTGAGGAGTTTTAATCAAGAAAGTATGCTGCATTTTTTTCAAATGCTTTTTATGTATCTATTGCGAGTATCTTACAGTTTTGGTCCTTTGTTTTATTAATGTTGGGTATCACTTGGTTGTGGTGAATAATCCTTTAAATATACTGTTGGATCATATTGGGTAGTATCTGGTGAGACTTTTGGCATCTGTGTTCATCAGCAAAGTGTGTTTATACTTCTCCTTTTTGGTGGGGTCTTTGGTTTTGGGATCAGGGTAATGTTGGCTTCAAAGAACAAGTCTTGAAGTTTTCCTTCTATTTCTAGTTTTGGCAGAGCTTTAGTAGAATAGTCATGATGTCTTCCTTAATTGTTTGGTAGAATTCCCCTGGAAAGTCATTAGACCCTGGACTCTTGTTTGAGAGGTTTTTTATTATTTCTTCAATTTCCTGTTTTTATCGGTCTGTTCAGGTTTTCTATTTCTTCCTGTCTCAGTCTTAGTTGTTTATAAGTTTCTAGTAATGCATCCATTTCTTCTAGATTACTTATGTTGTCGACATATAGTTGCTGGTAATAATTTCTAATGATTGTTTCTATTTCCCTGTTTTTAGTAATGAAATCTGTCCTTTCATTCATTAGTTTATTGATTTGGGTCTTTTCCTTTTTTGGGGGGGTAAGCCTGTCCAGAGGTTTATCAATCTTATTAATTCTTTCAAAGAACAAGCTTCTAGTTTTCTTGATCTGTTCTTTTTTTTTTTTTCCTGATTTCTATTACATTGATTTCTGCTCTAACTTTTATTATTTCTCTTCTTCTGCTTGGTTTAGGCCTTATGTGTTGTTCTTTCTCCACGTCCTTTAGGTGTCAATTTAGCTTGTGCATTTGAGATTGTTCTACTTTTTTGAGGGAGGTTTGGTTGATTATGTATTTCCTTCTTAGAACTGGCTTTCTCGTATCCCATACGTTTTGGACCAATATATTTTCATTCTAATTAGTTTCAATGAATTGTTTAAGTTCTTCTTTAATTTCTTGGTTTACCTAGTCATTCTTTAGTAGGATGTTCTTTTTTTTAAGATTTTGTTTATTTATTTGATAGACAGAGATTATAAGTAGTCAGAGAGGCAGGCAGGGAGAGAGGAGGAAGCAGGCTCCCCGCTGAGCAGAAAGCCCGATGTGGGGCTCGATCCCAGGACCCTGAGACCATGACCCAAGCCAAAGGCAGAGGCTTTAACCCACTGAGAAACCCAGGCACCCCATAGTAGGATGTTCTTTTAACTTGGAAGTATTTGAGTTTCTTCCAAAATTTCTTCCTGTGGTAGGTTCCAGTTACATAGCATTGTGGTTTGAAAATATGCAGGGGATAATCTCAGTCTTTTGGTATCTACTGAGACCTGACTTGGGATCCAGTATGTGGGCTATTCTGGAGAAAGTCCCATGTGAATTCAAGAAAAATGAGTATTCTGTTGTCTTTATGATGGAATAATCTGTATATATCTACAAAGACCATCTGATCTAATGTTTCCCTCAAAGCTCTTCTTTCTTTGTTGATCTTCTGCTTAGAGGATCTTTCCATTTTTATGAATGGAGGTAAAAGTCTCTAACTATTAATGTATTATTTCACTATGTTTCCTTATATTGGTTATTAATTGGTTTTTATAATTGGCTGTCCCCATGTGGGATGCATAGATAATTACAACTGTTAGATCTTCTTGTTGTATAGACCCTTTAAGTATGATATAGTGTTCCTCTACATTTCTTAATCTGGTCTTTGCTTTAAAATCTAATTTATGTGATGTGAGTTTTTCTACTCCAGCTTTCTTTTGAGGTAGATTAGTGTGATAAATTGTGCTTCATCCCTTATGTTTAATCTGGAGGTGTCTTTATATTGAAAATGAGTCTCCTGTAAAGACCATGTGAATGGGTCTTGTTTTTTTTTTTTTTTTTTCATCCAATCTGAAACCTTATGCCTTCATGGGTGCATTCAGCCCATTTACATTGAGACCACTGAAAGATATTAATTTAGTGCCATTGTATTGCCTATAAGTTCCCTCTTCCTGTAAGTTTTCTTTTTCTTTCTGGTCTATGTGACTCTTGGGGTTTCTTTTCACTTACAGAATCCCCCATAATATTTCATGCAGGCCTGGCTTGGTGATCACATATTCTTTTGTTTCTGCCTGTCCTGAAAACTCTTTATCTCTCCATCTGTTCTGAATGACAGTCATGTTGGATAAAGAATTCTTGGCGGCATCTTCTTTTCATTTTGTACCCTGAGTATTTCTTTCCAGCTCTTTCTGGAGTTCCAGGCTTCTGTCAACAGGTCTGATGTTATTCTGATGTTCCTTCCTCCATATGTACAAAATCTGTTTCCACTAGATGCTCTCCAGATAGCTTTCTTGGCTCTAAGATTTGCAAGCTTCACTATTACATGTCACAGTGTTGATTTTTGGATAGGTCCCCTCTGCCTCTTGGATAGGGATGTTTGTTTCTTTCCCCGGGTTAGGAAGTTCTCAACTATGATTTGCTCAAATATACCTTCTAGTCCTCTTTATCTCTCCACCCTCCTCTTCCCCTCATGATCCCAATAATTCTGACATTGGAACAATTCATGGCACCATCGATCTCTCTATTTTCCCCAGATTGTATTTATTTGAGACAGAGAAAATACAGAGAGAGAGAGAGAGAGAATGAGGGGGAAGACTGTCAGGGGGAGAAGCAGACTCCCTGCTGAGCGGGGCGCCTGATGTAGGGCTTGATCCTGGGACTCCAGGATCATCATCTGAGCCAAAGGCAGTGGCTTAACAAAATGAGCCACTCAGGCACACTCTAAGTCTATTTCCATGGGCAACTAGCTGTCTATCTCTATTTTCTTCAACTTCTTTTCTTTCTATCAGCTGATCTTCTAGATCTCTGATTTATGTTGTACCTCATTTACCCTGGCTTTTAGAGTATCCAGTTTAGACTGTGTCTCATTCATAGCATTTTTAAAGTTAGGCCTGATTAGATCTCATTTCTACCTTTATAGATTCTAGATTGTCACTAATACTTTTTTCAAACCAGCTGTTGACTTCATGATTGGTATCCTGAGTTCTATCTCTGATATCTTTCTTATATCCATATCCATTATTACTGTGGAAGAGGACATTGTCTCTAGTTCTCCTCTTTTGAGAGTTCCTCCTCCTAGTCATTCTGTCAAAGGATAGTTGAGCTAATGAAAAGAGTCCAAAATATCAATGATGACCCAAGCTAGATGCACTCTAGGAAAATCTGGAGTGGTCAGATGCCACCACTGAAAAAACCTCACCAAAATGAAACACAAGAATAAAATTAATATTTTTTTTTATTTTAAAATGGGGGTAGGGGAAAGGTGGCTATACTCTCTCAGTGTGTACAAAGCAGGGTGTTTCAGTTGTTCCTGGATATATTTTGATCTATGTGTTAGAGGATACTATGTCTTAGTATTACAAGGAAAGTAAAAGTTGTATATATAAAAATGTAAAACTGAATAGAGTTTAAAAAGGTTAAAATATAGCATATATCTATAAAAATTATAGGTGTATAAAATTACAAGTTAAAAAGAGACTATGAAAAATAAGTTGATAAAATAGACATCTAGTTGAAATGAGAAAGTAAAAAGAAAAATACAACAGAGAAAAAAAATAAGAAAAAAAGGAAAAAAAAAAAAAAAAAGGAAAGGAAATGAAAATTCTATCTGGAAAGTAAACAAGTCATGGCTACACCTGGAGCTCAATATACAATTTTCCCTTGGCTTTGGGATTTTACTGTCTTGTAGAATCCATAGAATTATCATTCATCTGGTCTTCAGCCCATATTCTGGGGAGGGTCCTGCTTTGCTCTTTCTCAGGTAACTTTGTTTTTGAAGAGTTGCCCCACCCCTGTCAGGGCAGGGATGGGCTCAGTTGAAACTGGTCTTCTATGAGACTTTTGTTCCCTAGGAAGTGTCCACACCTCTTCAAATTAGAGGTGTGAGGATTAGAGCAAAAATGGCCACAGCCAAACCTCTGGCCCAAAGCAGAAAAATCTCACTCTTCCCTCTTTAAGAAACCCTCCCGGAAAATCTCCACTTCTGCGTCCACTGATGAAAACCTCAGATCCCCCTGGTGCTCACCCACAACAACTCTTTCAAAGGAAGTCTCAGGGGCCTGAGACTTGCTCTGTCCTTTGTGATTCTAAAACCACCAGCTTCTGTGGGCTCTTGCCTGCTCATAAAGTTCTGGAATCTGGTCTGGGTTCTGCTTTAAAGCCCTTTCCTTACCATTATCACTCTGTAAGTTTTTTCCTGGTCTCAGATGCAGGTCCAGGGTTTTTCAGGCTATTCAAGAAAACATTTATTGAATGGCTAGGCTCATAGTTTATGGCAATTTGAGCTGAGAGTCCCTTCCTGGGCTCACATAAAATGACTTGCTTCCCAGATCCAGTGCTCAGGCCCTCTATCATTTCAGGAATATCCTCTTTCTCTGTGGTCTCTTGTAACCTGAGACCACAATGCCTCATCTAGAATTTTGTCTTTTCATTTCCAGAGCCCCCTTCAGAGAAGGATGTCTCTCCCTAGAGCAGAATTCTAGGGGTTCTGATTTTGTGCTCTGGTTTTATATCACTTTCCAGGAGCAAGCCCTTCTGTTTATCTTCTGATATCTCCCTGCAGATTCACCACTTCACATGTCCTACCTTGCAAAAAGCAGTCACTTTTCTTCTTGTAGAAATCCAGATATATATTCTTGCATATTGAGCTGATTTCATGGGTGTTCAAAATTGTTTGATAGATATCCAGCTATATTCAGGGGACCAGTTTAAATGGGGTCCCCTGATCCTCTGCCATCTTACCTTCTCCAAAGTCTTTTTTTTTTTTAGTGTCTCATTTGTGTACATTTTTTTTCCTGTTCATTTCCATGTAAGTATTTCTCCATTGCTTCACATTCCTTCTGCAGGTGTCCTTAGGTCTAAAATGAGTATCTTTTAGGCAGGATATAGATGAGTCTTCTTCTTCTTCTTTTTTTTTTTTGTTATATTTGTTATATTTTTAAAAAAATATCATTGTATTTTTTATTGTCACATTTAGCCAATTTATATTCAAAGTAATTTTTGATAGATCAGTATTTAGCTCCATTTTATTACTTGTCTTTTCATTATTTCTGGAGATTTTCTCTGTTCGTTTCTTGGTTTGGTGACATTTTTTTCTCTCCTTTCTACTTAAAGATTCCATGAGATACTTCTTTCAAGGTAGGTTTAGTGGTCAGGGACTTCTTTAGGTTTTTGTTTGTCTGGGAACCTCTTTATCTCTCCTTCTATCCTTAATGATAGCCTTGCTGAATAGACTATTCTTGGCTGCAGATCTTACCCATTCAGCACTTTGCATATATTATGCCACTCTCTACTGGCTTGCTGAGTTTCTGTTGAGAATTGCCCTATGGGTCTTCCCCTGTAAATTAATGATTTATTTTGAGTTGTTGCTTTCAAGATTTTTTTTTTTTTATGACTACGTTTTGCAAATCTAACTGAAATATGTCTTCCTATTGGTCTGCTTTTGTTGGTTTTGATGGGAGTTCCCTGCATCTCCTTATCACAGTGTATGTTTCCTTTCCGAGATTAGGGAAGTTTTCTGCTATCATTTCTTCAAATAAATTTCCTTCCCCTTTTTCTCTCCCTTCTTCTGGGACTCCTGTTATGTGAATGTTATTATATTTGATGGAGTCACTGATTTCCCTAAGTTTATTCTCATGTTCCATAATTCTTTCACTCTTTTGTTCATCTTCAGTGTTTTCCACTAATTTCACTTCCATATCACTAATTCATAACTGTTTCTTATCTGCTGTTTATTGCATTGAGCCTTTTCCAATCACACTTATTGTATTCATCATCTCTGATTGATACTTTTTTTTTAAACTCTTTCATGTCTGTGGTAATGTTCTCCTTAATGCCTTCAATTACTTTTTCAAACCCATTGAATATCCTTATGTTTGTTGCTTTAAATTCTCCATCAGGCACATTACTTATATGTCTTTATCTTATATATCTGACTGTGGCCTTAACTTTTTCATTCTTTTGGGATCAATTTCTTCATCTTGGCATTTTGTCTAAGTCTCTACATATATCTGTTAAATCCATCTGCTCCAATGTATCACTCAAAGCCACTGTTCCCTTGTTGATGTTTTTGTGTGGATAATCTCTCCATTGATGTACGTCAGCTGTTAAAGTTCTCTATTATTATTTTAATAGTCAATTTCTTTCTTTATGGTTATTAATAGTTTCTTTATGTACCTCAATACTTACATTTTGAGCGAATAAATATTTGCAATTGTTATATCCACTTACTGGGCTATCTTTATCATTATGTAGTGTCCTTCTTAGTCTCTTATTACAGTTATTATCTTTATTATTTTTAATCTAGCTTGGGTAGTTTAGGCCAAGTAGGGTGACCTGTATTCTACCACATCCCACATTTAAAAGTAGATATCATCAACATCCAAATCAATAAACTGGGGAGTGATCCAGAGACTGAGAGAACAAACCTCACAACTAAATATAGAGAAGTGTCATCGGAAATGTTAGAGAAGTCAGAAAGCTAGAGGGAAGCATCCTGAAAGAGGGATGGGGAATGTATGTACAAAGAGGGCAGAGTAATGAGCCCTAACACCAGGGAGCTCACGAAGGGAAGACTAATCTCCATAACATTTGACTTTGAAAGACAGAAGGGCTGAACACATGCTGCATAACCAGTGGGACTTAGAGCACGGAGCTTCAAATGTCTGCTGATTCAACACTGGGTGAGTCTGGAGGGCAAGTGATAACTAAGTCTCCACCCTTAAAGAGATTCCAATCTTCTCTGAGAGGCAACATAAGAACAGTAGTTTACACAATGCCAAGGATAAATAAGAGTTACATCTGTTCGTATTGATTTTAGAGCATGTTGGGAAACTTCTTTAAAATGGAGGGAAAAGGAAGGTGCCATTTTCCTCCCTCAACCCTCCTTCAGCATAAAAACAGGGACATCTATGGAAGGCTAGGTTACATGGATACTTGCTACCCAATTGATAGCAGTGTGCCACACCCATGAGTTCTCCTGAGGACTGTCTTACTCCCACTACTAGACTTGAACATAGAATCGTGACAAATTTTGTTAAATTCATGCATGCTTTGTGTATCCTCCTGGTGTATGGTTGCCAATTGCAGTGTCTAACCATTATTCTTAGGCATACTGAAACCGTTGCACAGCTCTAGATGCAGGCAAATAGACTTAGGAAATTCAGGGACTCCATCAAACAAAATACTATTTGTATTATAGGACTTCTAGAATGATAAAGGAGAAAGAAGGGGACAAATATTATTGGAAGTAATAATAGCTGAAGACTTCCCTAATTTGGGGAAGGATACAGATATCGAGATCCAGTAGACACAGAGAACTCATGTCAAAATCAATAAAAGCAAAAGACAGCAAAAATATTGAAATTAAAGTGGCAAAATGTAGTGATAATAAAGAAGGAAGTTGAGGTAAATTGGAAGGGGAGGTTAACAATGAAAGACTATGGACTCTGAAAAACAATCTGAGGGTTTTGAAGGGGCAGGGGGTGGGAGGTTGGGGGAACCAGGTGGTGGGTATTAGAGAGGGCATGGATTGCATGGAGCACTGGGTGTGGTGCAAAAACAATGAATACTGTTATGCTGAAAAGAAATAAAAAATAAAGAAATAAAATAAAGAAAAAATAAAGAAATAAAATAAAGAAAAAATAAAGAAATAAAAATAAAGAAATAAAAATGAAAGAAAAAGAAATAAAGAAAGAAAGAAGCAGAGACACAAAGCAGACAGTAACTTACAGGGCAAAACCAATAAGGCTAGTGGGAGATTTTTTAAGCTTTTTTTTTTTTAAACTTTCAAAACCAGAAGCAAATACATGATATGTTTGAAGTGTTCAATGCCAAAAATCTGTAACCAAGAGTATTATGTCCATCAAGAGTGTTATTCAGAATAGAAGAGAATTCAGGACAGATCTCATCTATTCAGAAAAGATGAAGAGCTTCCAAGAAAAAAAAAAAAAAGAAAGAAAGAAAGAAAAAAAAAGAAAAACCTAAAGGAGTTCATGACCATAAAGTCAACTATAATGTAAGTCTCAAAATGGTCTCTTCCAGTAGAAGGGAGAGAACAATAATGAAAGTATATAGGTAGGAAACCCAAAAGCAGTGAAAATGAATATTTCCGTAAAAAAATCACTCAAGGAACACACCAAATAAAAATATATAAAATATAACAACATATACCTAAAACGTAGGGAGGAGAGGAGTAAACTATGTGTTGAAACGTAAATGGCCATCAACTTAATATAAAATGCTACAGAAGTGGTTCCATACAATCCTAGTGGTAACTGTGTATCAAAAACACTAATTTAGGGGGGAGACAAGATGGCGGGAAAGTAGGAGGAGGCGCCATTTCAACCTGTACCCTAAAGTGAGCTGATTACCTACTAAAGAACTCTGATCACCCATGAAATCAGCCTGAGATCAGAATTATACACGTCTGGATCTCTACAGGGGCAGAAGATGCCAGTGGGCAGGTAAAGCAGAGTGGGAATGTCAGACTGATATCAGAAGATAAACAAAAGGGGGAGGGAGCCACCAGAGGTGACCCATTGGAAAGTAATACCCCAATAAGAGAGTGCCCTGCATCTGAGGACCAGCATTAACTTGCAGTCTGGTTGAAAGCACTCAAAAAGAGCAAAGGATCACTGGAGGAAATTGTGGGAATCGGAGCGGTTAGGGACAGGGGCTGAAGCCCCTGGACCCAGGACAGCCACCCCTGGCACTGAGCCAGAGAGAGTGCAGTGGAGAAACCAGGTCTTGGTCCCTGAGCCAGCAGCACAATTGAGACATGGGGTCCAGTTCCCATGAGGGGCTGGGACCCTCAACAGGCAGCGGAATGCCATGCCATACTATCAGAGCCTGAGACGCGAGTGCCCCACACCCTCCCCTGAAAGAGTTGTGCGAAGGCACCAGACCAGTGCTCTCGGACCCGGAAAGACCAGGCATTCCCAGCCCAGGCCAGCAGGAAAATCTCAGTGTGCGATTGCTGCTTGGAACCACTCTGGTGGTCTGGAGCTGCCCAGACAGCCGCAATTGTCGTGGTTTTGGGTACAAGCAGGAGTTCCTCTGTCCCCAGGGATGGCGAATGGGAATGTGCTTTGCCAGAGGCCGAGGGGGAACATATGTGCTCTGGATACCCAGAGGGGAACTGACTGAGGCTTCTCTCTGATAGGGTGGTCAGGGTACAGTTTGCTTTCCTCTAAACCTCCAAAAACCATTAAAGGCTGTCAAGGTGAGAGAAAAGAAATGAACAAACATTAAAACGTCCAGAGAACAAAAGCCTGAAAAACCGGTTTCCACAGAGCCCACCCCCTTGAGGGGGGCGGGAGGACTTAACTCAGGGAACCCTGTCTGAAAACCCACGTGGCAGGCCCCTCCCCCAGAAACCCAACTAGGAAAAAGAAAAAGAAAAAGAAAAAGAAAAAAAAAGACAAGAGAACAACCACCTATACTTCATAAATATAACTTTTGTTTTTGATTGGTTCTCACTATTCTGTTTTTTTATATATATATAGATAATTTTTAACCTACTTACAATCACAGTGAGATGTCCAGAACATCAAACTCCATAATAACCTTTTAAACTGAACATTTTGATACATATACCCGTGTCTTTCTTTTGCTTTTCTATTTTTTTTTAATTTTAGTTTAGTTTAGTTTAGTTTATCCTTCTTTTTTATTTTTATTTTTTAATATTCATATAGAGTTAAAATTCAGGGTAATCCCCACTCCCCAACCAATGCTACCCCTAGGGCTAAACCAATTTTTAATCCCCCTTTATCTTAGGAAAGTTGAGTCCTTTAACAAGGATATCAAGATACATCCAGGAAGAATCAAAATAATCTTCCTCACCCACATTGAGAATTTATAACTACTCTCCCAACTTTTTCTTCTGCCAGTTTTTCTCTGTATTTGTGTTTGTCCTGATAATATATATCTTGTACTTGGGTTCTTTTTGATGAGGTTATTCTTTCTTTTTTCTTTTTTTTTTTTAAATATATATATATATATATATATATATATATATATATATATAATTTTGTCATATACTTTTATCAGTCTTTTTGTTTGTCTGATTTTGTTTGAATACTTCATAAACCTTAACGTGGGGCCCATTTGGGCTGAGCCTTCTCTTTTATCTTTCCTATTTTCCTGTCTCTGTCTCTTTCTTTTTTTCTTATTTTTATTTTCTTTTTTCTCTTGTTTGTGTGGGGAATCCTGATTGCTCAGAAGTGTTCCAGGGTGCACCTTGACTGCACCACGTTCAATACATCCAGCTACATGCATTCAGTCATCTCTCACCAAAATGACTAGGAGGAGGAATGCTCAACAGAAGAAAAATACAGAGGAAGGGCCTTTTACAACAGAGCTAATGGCTATCGACATAGACAATATATCAGAAAGGGAATTCAGGTTAACAATTATCCAGGCAATAGCTAGATTGGAGAAAGCCATGGATGACCAAATGGAATTTATTAGGGCAGAACTGAAAGCCAGCAGGGATTATGTTCACAATGCTCTCAATGAGTTCCAATCAAATCTAAATTCTCTAAAAGATAGGGTGACTGAGAGGGAAGATAGAATTAGTGATCTGGAGGACAAACAGATAGAGAGAAAGGATCAGGAGGAAGCCTGGAACAAACAGCTTAGAAGCCATGTAAACAGAATCAGGGAAATAAATGATGCCATGAAACATTCCAACATCAGAATTATTGGAATCCCTGAAGTGGAGGAGAAAGAAAGAAATCTAGAAGATATAATGGAACAAGTTCTTCATGAAAATTTTCCCATTCTTGTGAATGGAACCAGCGTTGATGTACTAGAGGCAGAACAGTTTCCCCCCAAGATTAAAGATACTTGAAAGTCCTGGAGACACCTAATAGTAAGAATGAAGAATTATAATTGTAGGCAGGCCTTCTTGAAGGCAGCTACGACAAAGAAACCTCTTACATACAGAGGAAAGCCCATCAGAATAACATCAGACCTGTCAAAAGACCTGGAATCCAGAAAGGGGTGGCAAGATATATTCAGGGTACTAAATGAGAAAAACAGAGACTGACATTCAAAATGGATGGAGAGATAAAGAGTTTCCAAGACCCGCAAGGCTTAAAAGACTATGCAACCACCAAGCAGACACTACAGGAAATATTAAGGGGGGTTCTATAAAAGAGAAAAAATCCTAAGAATAGCATTGAACAGAAATATAGAGACAATCTACAGAAAGAAAGACTTCAAAGGTAACACGATGTCAATAAAAACATATCTATCAATAATCACTCTCAATGGGAATGTCCTAAATGCATCCATAAAATGACACAGGGCTGCAGATTGGATAAAACGACAGGACCCATCCATATGTTGTCTACAAGAGACCCATTTTGAACCTAAAGATACACCCAGACTGAAATTGAAGGGATGGAGAAGCATCTTTCATGCCAATGGGCCTCAAAAGAAGGCTGGGGTAGCGATTCTCATATCCGATAATTAGATTTTATACTAAAGATTGTAGTCAGAGATACAAAAGGGCACTACATAATTCTTAAAGGGACTATCCACCAAGATGATCTAACAATTGTAAATAACTATACCCCAACATGGGAGCAGCTAATTATATAAGAAAACTATTAATCAAGATAAAGAGTCATATTGATATGAATACATTAATAGTAGGAGTTCTTAACACGCCTCTCTCAGTAATAGACAGATCATCGAAGCAGAAAATCAATAAAGAAACAAGAGCATTGAATGACACATTGGACCAGATGGACCTCATAGATATATACAGGACATTCCACCCTAAAACAAAGAATACTCGGGGCACCTGGGTGGCTCAGTGGGTTAAGCCTCTGCCTTCAGCTCGGGGTCATGATCCCAGGGTCCTGGGATCGAGCCCCACATCGGGCTCTCTGCTCAGCAGGGAGGCTGCCTCCAACTCTCCCTCTGCCTGCCTCTCTGCCTACTTGTGATCTCTGTCTGTCAAATAAATAAATAAATTCTTAAAAAAAAACAAAAACAAAAAACAAAAAACAAAGAATACTCATTCTTCTCAAGTGCACATGGAATCTTCTCCAGAATAGACCACATACTGGGTCACAAATCAGGACTGGGTCACAAATTGGACCTCCGATACCAAAAGACTGAGATTATTCCCTGCATATTCTCATATCACAAAGCTTTGAAACTGGAGCTCAATCACAAGGAAAAGTTCAGAAGGAACTCAAACACCTGGAAGTTAAAGACCACATTGCTTAAGAATGCTTGGATCAACCAGGAGACAAAGAAGAACTTAAACGATTCATGGAAACCAATGAGAATGAGGACACTTCGGTCCAAAACCTATGGGATACAGCAAAGTCAGTCCTAAGGGGGAAATACATTGCCATCCAAGCCTCCCTCAAAAAAATTGAAAAATCCAGAATACACCACCTGGCTCTACACCTTAAAGAACTGGAGAATCAACAACAAATCAAACCAACTCCACACATAAGAAGGGAAATAAGATTAGAGCAGAGATCAATGAGGTAGAAACCAGAGATACAGTAGAATGTATCAATGAAACTAGAAGCTTGCTTTTTGAAAGAATCATTAAGATCGATAAACCATTGGCCACACTAATCCAAAAGAAAAGAGAGAAAGCCCAAATTAATAAAATTATGAATGAAAAGGGAGAGATCACAACTAACACCAAGGAAGTAGAAACAATCATCAGAAGTTATTATCAACAGTTATATGCCAATAAGCTAAGCAACCTAGATGAAATGGATGCATTCCTGGAAAACTGTAAACTCCCAAAAATGAAACAGGAAGAAATTGACAACCTAAATAGACTGATATCTAGTAATGAGATTGAAGTAGTGATCAAAAACCTCAAAAGACAAGCTCCCAGGACCTGATGGATTCTCTGGGGAATTCTACCAAACTTTCAAAGAAGAAATAACTCCTATTCTCCTGAAGCTGTTTCAAAAAATTGAAGCAGAAGGAAAATTTCCAGACTCTTTTCATGAAGCCAGCATTACCCTGATCCCCAAACCAGGCAAAGACACCACCAAAAAGACAATTTCAGACCAATATCACTGATGGATATGGATGCTAATATTCTCAACAAGATCCTAGCAAACAGGATCCAACAGCACATTAAAAAGATTATCCACCATGACCAGGTGGGATTCATTCCTGGGCTACAAGGATGGTTCAACATTCACAAATCAATCAATGTGATAGAACAAATCAATAAGAGAAGAGAGAAGAACCACATGGTCCTCACAATTGATGCAGAAAAAGCATTTGACAAAATCCAGCATCCGTTCCTGATTAAAACGCTTCAAAGTATAGGGATAGAGGGAACATTCCTGAACTTCATAAAATCTATCTATGAAAGACCCACAGCAAATATCATCCTCAATGGGAAAAAGCTCACATCCTTCCCGTTGAGATCAAGAACACAACAATGATGCCCACTCTCACCACTCTTGTTCAATATAGTATTAGAAGTCCTAGCAACATAAATCAGACAACAAAGAGAAATAAATGGTATCCAAATTGGCAATGAAGTAGTCAAACTCTCTCTCTTTGCAGATAACATGATTCTTTTTATGGAAAACCCAAAAGACTCCACCCCCAAACTACTAGAACTCATACAACAATACAGAAATATGGCAGGATACAAAGTCAATGTACAGAAATCAGTGGCTTTCTTATACACTAACAATGAAAATACAGAAAGGGAAATTAGAGAATCGATTCCATTTACTATAGCACCAAGAACCATAAGATATCTGGGAATAAACCTAGCCAAAGAGGTAAAGAATCTGTACTCGTGGAACTGCACAACACTCATGAAAGAAATTGAAGAAGACACAAAAAGATGGAAGATCATTCCATGCTCTTCGATCGGAAGAATAAACATTGTTAATGTGTCTATACTGCCTAAAGCAATCTATCCTTTAGTGCCATTCCAATCAAAATTCCACCAGTATTTTTCAAAGAGCTGGAGCAAATAATCCTAAAATTTGTATGGAATCATAAGAGACCCTGAATTGCTAAGAAAATGTTGAAAAAGAAACACAAAACTGGGAGCATCACATTACCTGATTTCAAGCTTTACTCCAAAGCTGTGATAACCAAGACAGCACGGTATTGGCATAAAAACAGACACATAGACCAGTGGAACAGAGTGTAGAGCCCAGATATGGACCCTCAACTCTATAGTCAAATAATCTTCGGCAAAGCAGGAAAAAATATACAGTCGAAAAATGGCAGTCTCTTCAATAAATGGTGCTGGGAAAACTGGACAGCTATATGTAAAAGAATGAAACTCAACCATTCTCTTACACCGTACACAAAGATAAACTCAAAATGGATAAAAGACCTCAACGTGAGACAGGAATCCATCAGAATCACAGAGGAGAACATAGGCAGTAACCTCTTCAATATCAGGCACAGCAACTTCTTTCAATATATGTCTCCAAAGGCAAAGGAAACAAAAGTGAAAATGAACTTTTGGGACTTCCTCAAGATCAAAAACTTCTGCACAGCAAAGGAAACAGTCAACAAAACAAAGAGGCAACCCACAAAATGCGAGAAGGTATTTGCAAATGACAGTACAGACAAAAGGTGGATATCCAGGATATATAAAGAAGTCCTCAAATTCAACACACACAAAACATATCATAAAATGGGTAGAAAATATGAACAGACACTTCTCCAATGAAGACATACAAATGGCTATCAGACACATGAAAAAATGTTCATTATCACTAGCCATCAGGGAGATTCAAATTAAAACCACATTGAGATACCACCTTACACTAGTTAGAATGGCCAAAATTAGCAAGACACGAAACAACATGTGTTGGAGAGGATGTGGAGAAAGGGGAACCCTCCTACACTGTTGTTGGGAATGCAAGTTGGTGCAGCCATTTTGGAGAACACTGTGGAGATTCCTCAAGAAATTGAAAATAGAGCTTTGCTATGACCCTGCAATTGCACTACTGGGTATTTACCCCAAAGATACAATGTAGTGAAAAGAAGATCCATCTGTACCCCAATGTTTATAGCAGCAATGGCCACGGTGGCCAAATTGTGGAAAGAACCAAGATGCTCTTCAAAGGACAAAGGGATAAGGAAGATGTGTTCCCTATACACTATGGAGTATTATGCCTCCATCAGAAAGGATGAATACACAACTTTTGTAGCAACATGGACGGGACTGGAAGAGATTATGCTGAGTGAAATAAGTCAAGCAGAGAGAGCCAGTTATCATATGGTATCACTTATTTGTAGAGCATAACAAATAACATGGAAGACATGGGGAGATGGAAAGGAGAAGGGAGATGAGGGAAACTAGAAGGGGAGGTGAACCATGAAAGACTAAGGACACTGAAAAACAACCTGAGGGTTTTGAAGAGGAGGAGGGTGTGAGGTTGGGGGAACCAGGTTGTTGGTATTGGGGAGGGCACATATTACATGGAGCACTGGGTGTGGTGCAAAAACAATGAATACTGTTATGCTGAAAAGAAATAAAAAAACACAAATTTATATGAAAATAATAAATAGAAATCCAAATATGTCATTAAAGAAAATCAGCAGAACATCAAAGAGACAAGAAACGATCAGAGGAATTCTCAGGAACAACCACAAAACAAATATTAAAATAACAATAAATATATGTCTGTCAATAATGACTTTGAATATACATGGACTAAATGTTCCAATAAAAATAGAGTTACAGAATAATTAAGAAAA
The DNA here is from genome assembly GCF_002288905.1 of Enhydra lutris kenyoni. Taxonomy (NCBI): domain Eukaryota; kingdom Metazoa; phylum Chordata; class Mammalia; order Carnivora; family Mustelidae; genus Enhydra; species Enhydra lutris. The sequence continues at coordinate 1,488,727 of NW_019154187.1, forward strand.
TAAGATCCATCTATATGATGGTTACGGGAGACCAAGTTTCGACCTAACAACACCTCTGGATCGGTAGTGATTCAGTACATAGAAACATCTAAGAGGCAAACGTATTTCAAAAGAAAACCAGAGTAGCATACATGTATCAGATATAATAGACTTTAAGACAAAGACTTTAACAAAAAGCAAAGAAGTACACTACAGAATAATAAAGGGGATAATCCAACAAGGAGATACAACAATTGTAATATTTTTGCAACCAAATAGGAACATCTAAATACATAAAGCACTTAATAACAAATAGGAAAGAATGAATTAATAATAATAATAATAACAAATTAGAAGAATTTAACACCACATTTACAACAGTGGACAGATAATCTAAACCAGAAAAATCAACCAAGAAATAATGGTTTTCAATGACATGCTGGAATAGACAAATTTAACAGATATATTCAGTACATTCCATCCTGTAACAGCACAATACATATTATTTTCAAGTGCACATGAGACATTCCAGATAGATCATGGCCCACAAAACTACTCTATAAATTCAAGATTGAAGCCATACCATGCATATTTTCTAACCAGAACATTATGAAACTAGAAGTAGACAAGGAAATAAAACCTACAAACACCACAAATACAGAAGACTAAAAAATAAAATGCTACTAAGCAATGATTGGATCAACTTGGAAATCAAAGAAGACATTTAAAAAGAGGATTAAAACACAATTGACCAAAACCTCTGGGATGCAACAAAATCAGTTCTAATAGAATTTAGAGAAATACAGGCCAATTTCAAGAGTCAAAAAAAAAAAAAAAACAAAAACCTCAAACAAGAACACTTTACACCTTAAAGAGCTAGAGGGAAACAAAACAAAACAAACAAACAAGCAAAAAACCCAAAAACTAAAACCAGCAAAAGAAAGGGAACGGTAAAATCTAGAGAATAAAAGAATGATACAAATATTAAAAAAAGAACTAATCAATGAAATCAGGAGTTGGATCTTTGAAAAAATATTGTAATTGATAAACATATAACCAGACTTATCAAGAAAAAAAGGAAAAGATCAAATAAAATCACATATGAGAGATGAGGAATAACAGCAAACATCATGAAAAAAATACATGTAAGAGAATGTTATGAAAAACTGTGTCAACAAACTAGACAAACTAGAATAAAGTCATAAATTCCTAGAAATATATAAACTATCAAAACTGAAACAGGAAGAATTAGATATTTTAACAGACCAATAATCAGTAAAGAAATTGATTCAGTAATCAAAAACACCCAAGATACAAATTACAATAACTTATGGACTCATAGGAGAATTTTGTCAAACATTTAAGGAAGAGTTAGTATCTATTTTTCACAAATTTTTCAAAACTGAAAACGAATGAAACCTTTTATTTTCAAAATGAAGGAAAACTTCTAAGTTTGTTCTATGATGCCATCATTACCATGATACCAAAACCGGATAAAGACAACACTAAAAAGAAAACTAGATGCAAATATCCTTAAAGAACATGGATGAAAATAGTCTCAATAAAACACTAGTATTTCAAATCCAACAACGCATATAAAAAAAAATCATTCACCATGATCTAGTGGAATTCATTCATTGGTTTCAAGTGTGGTTCATATTCACAAACTTATCAATGTGACACATTACATTAAGAGAGAATAGGTGAGAACAAAATGATCCTTTCAATAGATGCAGAAAATGATTTTCACAAAGTACAATATCCATTCATGATAAAAAATAAAGTAGGTTTAGGAAAAACATACCTCAACATCATCAAGTGCATGTATAAAAAACTTGAAACTAACTTCATTGGGGAAATAGAGCTTTTTCCCTAAGGTCAGGAACAAGACAAGGATATCCACTCTCACCGCTTTTATTCAACATAGAACTGAAAGTTATAGCCACAGCAATCAGACAACAAAAAGAAATAAGAGGCACCTAAATCAGTAAGGAAGAAGAAAAATGTTCACTGTTTACAGACAACATTATACTCTATGTAGAAGACCCAAAATATTCCTCCAAAAAAATTCTAGAACTTAAAAATGAATTCAGTAACATCACAAGATACAAAAATCAAGGTATAGAAATTTGTTGCATTTCTATACAACAAGAATGAAGAGCAATAAGATAAATTAAGGAAGTGATCCCATTTACAACTGTACTCAAAACAATGAGATACCGAGGAATAAACCTATCTAAAGATGGGAAAGACCTGTACTCTCAAAACCATAATATGCTGATGAAAGGAAATGAAGGAGCACCTGGGTGGCTTAGTGGGTTAAGTCTCTGCCTTCGGCTCTGGTAATGATCTCAGGGCCCTGGAATTGGGCCCCTGCATTGGGCTTTCTGCTCACCAGGGAGCCTGCTTCCCCCTCTCTCTCTGATTGCCTCTCCGCCTACTTGTAAACTCTCTGTCTCTTTTTCAAATAAATAAATAAAGTCTTTATTAAAAAAAAAGATTTAAAGAGGACACAAAGAAATGGCAAGACATTCCATGTTCATGGATTGGAAGAAAAAAATATTGTTAATGTATATATACTAACCAAAGCAACCTACAAATGTAATGCAATCCATATCAAAATACCACCAGCACTTTTCATAGAGGTATGGGAATCAATCCTAAAATTTGTATGAAACCACAAAAGACCAGAAAGAGCCAAAGAAATGTTGAATAAGCAAAGCAAAGCTGGAGGCAACAAATTAAAGGCTCCAAGCTATATATTACAAAGTTGTAGTAATCAAAACAGTATAGTTCTAGCACAAGAGTAGACAGGATAGTAGAACAGAATAAAAAACCCAGGAATAAACCCACAACTATATGGTCAGTTAATCTCCAACAGAGTGTAAAAGAATATCTACTGGAACAAAGACAGTCTCTTCAATAAATGTTAAAGAAACTAGACAGAAACATGCAAATGACAGAAACTATCATTTCATACCATATACAAAATAAAGCTCAAAATGGATTAAAGGCCTACATATGACACTTGAAACCATCATAATACTAGAGGAGAAAACAGGCAGCACCTTCTATTACCTCAGCTGTAGCAATTCATTCTTAATATGTCTCCTGACACAAAGGAAACAAATACAAAAATAAATTAATTATTATGACTACATCAAAATAAAAAGCTTCTGCACAGTTAAAGAAACAATCAGCAAAACTAAAAGGTAACCTACATAATGGAAGAAGATATTTGCAAATGATGTATCTGATAAAAGGTTAATATCCAAAATATACAAAGACCTTATAAATCTCAACAATCAAAAGTAAATAGCCAAATTAATATTGGGCAAAAGCCATGAACAGACGTTCCTCCAAGAAGAGATACAAATGGCCATGGTACACAAGAAAAGACACTCAGCATCACTGATCATCAGGGAAATGTAAATCAAAACTGCAGTGAGGTATCACCTCACACTTGGTAGGATGGCTGAAATCAACAACACAAGAATAGGTGTTGGTGATGACGTGGAGAAAAGGAACACTCATGACCTTTTGTGAGATTGTAATCTGATGCAGCCACTGTGGAGAATATATGTATATATATATATAGTCTCCAAAACTTAAGTAATATTTCTCAGCCATAAAGAACGAAATCTTGTCATTCAAAAGGCAAGGATGGAATTAGAGTGTATGTGAAGTAAGTCCATCAGAGAAAGACAAATACCATATGATTTCACTCATATGTGGAATTTAAGGACCAAAACTAATGACCAAAGTGTAAAAAGAGAGAGAAAGAGAGGTAAAACAAGAAAAAGACTCAACTATAGAGAACAAACTGACGGTTACCAGAATAGAGATAGGTGGGGGGACAGGTTAAATAGATGATGGGGATTAAGGAGTGGAATTGTGATGAGCACCAGGGGTTGTATGGAAGTGCTGAGTCACTATGTTGTCCAGCAGAAACTAATATTACAGTATATGTTAACTAACTGGAATTTAAATAAATCTATCTGATAAGTGTTCCATTGAATCTGCACATTGCTTTGGGTAATATGCACATTTTAACAGCATTATTTCTTCTAATCCATGATTGGATTTTTTTTCACCAATGTCTAATAATTTTTTTTATTGTAGAGGTCTATAACCTCCTTGGTGAAATGTAATCCAAGGTATTTTCTTTCTTTTCACGCAATGAATGCATTAAGCAAAGAATGCTTTTTATGCAATCCTAAATGGTATTTTTTTTTCTTAATTTCTTTTTCTGACAATTTGTTAGTGTATATATATGCAAGGTTTATTTATATTGATTTTGTATCTTGGAAATTTACTGAGTTAATATAGTAGTCTTAACAGGTTTCTGGTGAAGTAGAATATCTTCTCTGGGGACAACTTTTTAATGAGGATTTATTCTTATTAGTATATATTGATTTGTACTTTTATAATACTGTCATACAATGGGAAAATATTGAGTGTTTACCTAGATAATTTCACAGTATATTAAGTGAATCAACAGATCTTCTACTTATCCTCAAGGAACAAATCCCTAGAGAATCCTGAAGATTAGAACAGGCTCAGAATCCTAAGGGAAGTGATAATGTATGCATTTTCTAGTGTCCAGTGGGGGGAAAAATTGGATGTTTTGCTTTAGATACCTTTGTGAGAATGTTCTGAGAATTAAAGCAAGTTTGATGTACTGCTAATTAAATTGAAGAGAAAGAAATCCCACAAGGTTTGTGAAATGAGGCCCAGAGTCACGATTTTAACACAGCATGAACTTTGCTGGCTTCCTTTTATGGAATTCATCATTTGTTCTCCCTCAAATCCAGCTCATATATGATCCTTATTTTGGAGTCACACACCAGCCTCAGGGTCCAGCCTCTGAGCCAATGGAAGTAAAGATGTGTTGATCTCTGTCAATATCACATTAAATATGTGCATTTTTACTTCTTAGGGAGAATTCCTGGTGCCTCTTTATGAGAATAGTCACCATCTACTGAAGAATTTTGGAAACAAGAATATGAAATAGAAAAGTTTGGTTGGACTTGAATAAACTTTATCAACTTGCTAGAAAAGTCAATCACCAAAGGTTGGTAATTTCTTGGAGTTTTCTAATTATTATAAACATTCTATAATAAGTGGAATTCCAACTATTTGACACAGATTGCTAATTTGAGGTTTGGGGATAGAGGTAAAAATAAGTGAATCACTCCAACAATAAGTCAATTTGGACTTTATTTTCAGCCTCTCTTTTAAGTAGCTCTAGTTTTACCAAAATACAAACCTATTCCACATTTTATCTGTTAGAACATTGTCATATTTAAAAAAAGAAAACCAAGGAGACTTTAAATCCTTTTCATGTTATATTTTATAGCATAGCAGGAAATGAATTATGTGAGGTCACCTTGACAGTAAAAATAAACCTTGAAAATATAAAAATATAATAAAATATATATATATATAAAATATATAAAAGTTGAAAATATTTCTTGTAAGACTAGGGACAGGAGAAGGATGACCACTTACAGTGCTCCTATTCAATATAGTACTGAGAGTCCTAACTAGAGCAATATGTCAATAAATAAAAGTATTCAAATTATAAAGGAAAAAGTAAAGTTGTTGCTATTTTCTGCTGATATGATCTAATATAGATAAAAATTAAAGGATTAACCAAAAAATGTAATTCATTAACAATGCCAGTAGAGTGGTAAGATACAATATTAACATAAAAATTAATTGATTTTGGGGTGCCTGGGTGGTTCAGTTGATTAAGTGGCTGCCTTTGTCTTGGGTCATGATCCCAGGGTCCTGAGGTCAAGCCCCACATCAGGCTCCTTGCTCACCAGGGAGCCTGCTTCTTCCTCTCCCTTTCCTGCACCCTCTGCTTGTGCTCTCTATCTCCCTGACCCTTGTCAAATAAATAAAATCTTTAAAAAAATTGATTTCATTTTCACTAATGATGAAGCATCTCAAAAAGAATTAAATCTATCCCAGGGGTACCTGGATGGCTCAGTGGGTTCAGCTTCTGCCTTTGGCTCAGGTCATAATCTCAGGGTCCTGGGATCAAGTCCCACAATGGGCTCTCTGCTCAGCAGGGAGCCTGCTTCCCCCTCTCTCTGCCTTCCTCTCTGCCTACTTGTAATCTCTCTCTCTCTCTCTCTCTGTCAAATAAATAAATAAAATCTTAAAAAAGAATTAAATGTATACCATTCATGATAGCCTCAAAAACAACAAAGAACAGAGGAATAAATTTAATGAAGGAAGTGAGTTACATGTACCATGAAAACTACAGTACTATAAAAGAATTAAAGAAGACACAAGCAAATGGAAAAACATACCATGTTCATATATCAGAATAATTATTGTTAAAATGGCCATACTACACAAAACCATATAAATATTCAACAAAATCTCCATCAAAATAACCAATGATTTTCTTCACAAAAATAGAAGAAACAATTCTAAAATTTTTGTGGTTCACAAAAGATCCTGAATAATCAAAGAAATCCTGAGAAAAAAGTACAAAACCAGAATATCATACTTCCTGATTTGAAAGTATGGTACAAAGACATAGTAATAAAAACGGTATGGTCCTGACACAAAAATAGACACATTGACCAATAGAACAGATGAGACAGCTCAGAATTAAATCCCAGGATGAACAGTTAACTAATATATGGGTGGGGGCGGATCATGAAAGCATGAATATCCAATGAGAAGGGAGAGTCTCTTTAATAAGTGGTGCTGGGGAAACTGGAAAAACACATGCAGAACCATGATTCACACCACTCATAAAAATTAACACAAAGTGGATCAAAGAGTTAAACATAGGACCTAGTAAGCATAAAACTCCTAGAAGAAAATTCAAGGAAGTTGCTCCTGAATTCCTGGACATCATGCCAAAAGTATAAACAAGAAAATTTCCCCAAAAATGTGGGGGGGACTACCTCAAACTTGAAAGCTTCAGCACACAACAGAAAAAAAAAAAAAAAAGCCAAATGGTCAACCTACACAATGGGAAAATTTTTTGCAAAGCATTAATTAAGGGTTAATATACAAAACATATAAGGAATTCAGTCAACTGAAAAACAACAAAAACAAATTTTACCATTATTGGTTTTATTTTTATTATATTTTGTTTATTAGCATTAAAGTCTTTATCTTCCAATACTATTTATACTATTCTGTTTTTTTACCCTACTACTGTTTATTTAGATAACTATGGAAATATCATATTTCAAAGTTTAAGACCTCTGGAATTAAATTTTTTACTCATTTAAGTTAATTTGTGTATTGGTGTCACATGATGTTACATTAAGCTCAGGTATACAACACAGTGATCTGACAACTATATATGTTGCTCACAAGTGTAGTTACTGTATGTTACTATAATATACTATTACAATACTGTTGACTATATCCTGTATCCTTAACCTTTTATGTCTGTGGCTTGTTCATTCCATAACTGGAAGCCTGTACCTCCCTCTCCTTTTCACCCATTCTTTATTATCCCTCCATCCTTTTCCCTCTGGCAATCATCAGTTTTTTCTATGTATTCACAGGTCTGATTCTGCTTTTTCTTCATCTTTTTACTTTTTTTTTTAATCTAACAAACATATTTAAAAATGGATAAGACTAAATAGCAGCATGACCCACAATAGCCAAACTGTGGAAGGAACCACCTGTCCTTCAATAGATGCATAAAGATTTGGTTCATATATACAATGGAATGTTAGCCAACAGAAAGGATGAATAATACCTACCTTTTGCATCAACATGGGTGGAACTGGAGGGGATTATTGATACTTCCCCAAGACACACAGAAAAAGAATGAGGCACAAACAGGTCAGCTGCAAGAGAAAGGGAGCAGAGTGGGCAGTTGAGAAGACTGGCACCCCAAACAACTCCTCATTCCCATATTCATTAGATACGAGATAACAGTCAATGAAGGAGTCAAAGGAAATTATGGATAAGCAAGGTATCCCTGATCAAGCAGTATAGGATTTGTGGTTGAGTAAACACATTAAAAAGGGATCATCTAATTAACTAGAGGTGATCTCTTGAGAAGGGGAGATAACAGAAAAAAAGCAGCAGGCAGTGTTCCACCCTGAGCCAGCCAGGCATTTCCAGTTGCTTGGCTTCAAGGACGTTTATCATCCTCTCCTCTAGTGGCCTGTTGCTAGTACAAGCTTAAGCATGTTTGGTCAGTACATTGTTCTGAGGGGCGGTTATATTTACCCTCTGTTTATGCAGAAGCAGGAAAGTTGATTTTGCAACTTCTTGATCCATCAGTCATCAGAAGGATTTTCACACACATCTAGGACTAAGCATAAAATTATTATAGCAATAAAAATAATTATCATTCCACCATAACGTCAAGACTAGTTTGCTTGATCCAAGTAAAAGGGTTTAGATCAGACAGAATATCATCAATCTTTTGTGCAAAACTCACTCCTGGAACTAATTGTAAAGACAAGTGAGTAATGCCTTGAATAATATCTTGAAGCTGTTTAATATCTAAAGTTAAGTTGGTAATATGACAGCGAATCGTGTTCCACAGTATTTCCAAACTCTTAGGTGATTTAAATCATCTGTGACCTTCCATAAATTCTTTTGTGTTTTATGATAATCAACAAAAGGGAATGGTGCCAAAAGTCCTCACACATGCCAGACCAGAGGCTCATCTTCCCAAGTTAAGGTTTGTGGTAAAAACGAGGTGATCAAAAACTTATCATTTTAAATTTTGATGAGAAGAGTGTGGAGGCTGAGAAAAATTAAGGCCATGCCACCTCAGGTTTAGTCTTAGCATAAGTACAGCCATCTTAGCTCCAGCAGCCATCTCAGACCCCTGTGCCCAAGGGCTGAACTTTCCCCTACTTTACTTTAGTTCTAAGAACCCCCACCCTGCTTTAGTAACAGGAAGCCCCACCCTGCTTTGGTTCCAGAAACCCCCACCCTGCTTTAGTAACAGGAATCCCCACCCTGCTTTAGTAACAGGAACCCATAAATATCCCTGCCTTAACTAAGCTTGGGGTCCAAGTCCCTACTCTGCTGTGTCGGGTATACTTGGGCCCCAGCTTAAACTTGTTAAATAAACCCTCATGTGATTGCATCAGTGTTGGCTCCTTGGTGGTCTCTCGGATGTGAAAACTCAGGTATAACAGGAGCAGGGTCTCCCAGTGCAATTGGTGACTGTCATCCTCTTAGGGGACCAGTCCCATGCAATCCAATAGGCATCATTAATAATGACATGGGGTTAAGAAGCTCGACAGTCCTCCCACAAGGGACAAATTCCCTCATCAGACCATATCTATGTCAGTTTGCATTTGGGAATAGGGGGTGCTGCTGTGCTATAGCTAAGATCCTGGTATTCATTGGCTTGGGATCTTTTAGTGGAGAATTATGTAACTAGACTTTAGTCAGACTATTGTTAGTAGGAAGGGCCACCAACCATCTTTGATCATGAGGGATAAGATAACTGGAATGATTACTGATACATATTGGTTTATTTTGATATCCCAAGATAAGATTAATGTTTGCACCCTCCTCTTGGGGCCAAAATGGCAATCTAGGATCCAAAATTCCAGATATTCATTTTGAGGCATTCAAATAAATGGGTATTATATTTTCTCCCCATTCTACTGGACATGGCAGGGGAGGATTAGGTATATAATCCCAATAAAGTTGCTATTTGTGCATAAAATCCAGGAATACTTATGGCTACCATGATGAAGGCCAGCATAGCAGATTAGATATTAGAAAAAGTAGAAGTTTCAATAAGCTGTAAAACATACACTGTATATATATATATATAGTCAGATAAAAAAAATGCAAAAGAAACACCTTGAAATAATGTAATGACTGACATTAATTCTGATTTCTGTGCTAAGAATTAAAGCACTGGCCTTTAAATTTGCCTGTAGTTAAAGCAGCCATCCCTTGGGCTAACAAATAAGTTTTTTAAGTCTCTGCTCCCTCATCATTCTCCGCTGAACAATTTTGACCCTAAAATCTTTGTGATTTTTGAAGGTGGAAGGTCTCATCTTTTTTAACTTCTTCCTGAATAGGGGTATAGAGTTGTCCCTACCTACTCAGGTCAACATTGGTCAGTTGGGGAGTGTATAGGGGAGTTACAAAATATGGAGGCAGCTGAGAGTAAAGAAGTGTCTCTGTGTGTGGTAAGGATAATTTTGCCTAGTGGTTTCCTTCCTTATATTTGGGACAGAGATGTGGTAACTTATTTCTTGCATTTCACGGAGGGAGTTTTCCTTTTTGCCTACATTGAGCTTTAATATACCCTGTCTGCCCACAGTTGAAGCATTGTCCTTTAAATTTTCCTGTGGTCAGAGCAACCATTGCTTGAGATAACAAATCAGCTTTAAAGGTCTCTGTCCCCACTCCTTGGTATAGTTTAATATAATCTGTCAATGTTCCCTTGCCTTAAAGGGTGCTACCAATTTATTACAAACTGTGTTGGTATTTTCATATGCCTACAGCTGAAGAATAATATCAGCAGCCTCAAGATTATTTACATGTATTTTAATAGCTTCTTGTAATCTTGCAATAAAATCAGTATAGGATTCTTTTGGACCCTGCACCACCTTTTGAAAAGAACGATTCTCTCCTTGAGATTCTATTCTGCTCCAGGCTCTCAAACAACAACACCAGAGCTGCTCAATAGCTTGATCATTCATTTGTAACTGATCTTGCACCCGGGCCCATGGCCCAATGCCCATGAGCTGCCCCATGGGGATAGGAACATTATTAGATTTAATGGGCAGTGGCTGTTTCTGCCTGATCTTGCTACCATGTTTTAAACTGTCAAAACTCATTCAAGGATAGAACTGTTTTTGCTAATAATGACCAATCAATCGGAATTTGTCATTTGCCTTCTGTGATACCTTGAATGATTCCCATTGTAAATGGGGAATTAACTCCATAATTTTGCACTGCCTGTTTTAACACCTTCAGTAATTTGAAGGGGAATGACTCATGTATGGTCTCATAGATACCATTAGGGTTGTTGGGATCATGTCCTGTAGTGACATGTTCTCTGATAATAACCAGGAAATAAAATGTAAGGCAACTAGGTCTCCTGTTCAATTTGCTTCCATGAGGCCCTTTTGAATGGCTGATAGCATGGATTTTTCATCCTTTTCACTAACTGGCGTCTTCTCGTAGGATGGCAGAACTGATGGTGACAGTGGTACTTGCTGTGGCAATTTAGCAATTGTTCCCTCCTTTTGTTCTGTTATGAGCAGGGGGATTCCTCCTTTATATATTCCTTTAGGATGACTTTAGTAATTTCTTTTCCTCCTGGGATGGCATGTTTAGGTTCCTCTTTAGTTTCTCCTTAACATTCATTATCACTATCCGAATCAGATGACTGTAAAGGCTCCAAAACATAGTGAATGAGAGTCCAAGTAGACCATATACTAATCAGAATTCATTTTTTTTTTAGCATGCAAAAGTTGTAACTCATGACCTACTTTCTCATGTCTGTAGGTCTAAAGTCCCTAATGTAGGGAACCAGGAGAAATGTTCTTTAATTACTTTTAAAACTCCAAAAGTTGGTCCTTGCTGACTTTTGCTCCTCCCACCTTTAGGAGCCATCTTAATAAGCATACATAGGAGTATTTGTTTGTGCTCTTTATATTACCATACCCTGCTATATGCACCCACAACTCACCAACAGGAAAAAGAAATGGCCATGCAGATGAACATGTTGGGGCTTCTCCAGTTTTGTTTCAGGTCCCTGTTCTGGCACCACTTGCAGCTTCCTGATATTGCACAGGAGAAGAATGTGGACCAAACAAGTCAGCTGCAAAAGAAAGGGAGCCAGGGTTGGCAGTTGAGAATACTGCCACCCTGAACAACTCCTCAGTCTCTTATTTATTAGATACAAGATAAAAATCAACAAAAGAGTCAGAGGAGATTATAGATAAGCAATATATGCCTGATCAAGCAGTATAGGATTTGTGGTTGAGTAAACACATTTAAAGGGATCATCTAATTAACTATGGTGATCTCTGGAGAAGGGGAGGTAACAGGAAAAAGAAGCAGGCAGGGTTCCACCTTGAGTGGGCCCAGCATTCCCAGCTGCTGGGCTTCAAGGACATATATCATCCTGTCCCCCAGAGGCCTGTTGCTAGTACAAGTTTAAGCATATTTGGTCAGTACATTGTTCTGAGGGATGGTTACAGATTATGCTGAGTGAAATAAGAACAGCACAGAAATAAAATCATCATATGGTTTCACTCATATGTGGAACATAAGAAATAGCACAGAGGACCATGGGGGAAGGGGCAGAAAACTGGGAATAAGAGAGGGAGACAAACCATGGAACACTGTGCACTCTGGGAAACAAACAGGGTTTCAGAGGGGAGTGGGGTGGAAGGATGGTGTGGCCAGGTGATGGTCAATAAGGAGGGCACCTATTGTGATGAGCACTGGGAGTTACAGGCAACTAATGAATGGTTGAACACTATGTCAAAAACTAATGATGTACTATATGTGGGCTAACTGAATATAATAAAAAAGTGAAGTAGGAAATAATGATGACATAGGGACAGAACACAAAAGGAATTTTGAGGATGCCTGGGTGGCTCAGTTGGTTACACATCTGACTCATTTTTGGCTCAGGTCCTGATCTCAGGGTCCTGAGATGAAGCCCTACAACAGCTCCACACTTAGCACAAAATTTGCTTTGTCCCTCTCCCTTCTCCCTCTAAACTTCTCCCTGCTCAGGTGCTCTCTCTCTCTCTCTCTTTGTCTCTCTAAAATAAAATAAATCATTTTAATGGAAAAAACTTAATAGAAATTTTTCTAAGGTAGATAGCAAAATGGTCATCAAATACAGAAAAAGAGTCAACATTACTAATCATGAGGGAAATGCAAATCAAAACCACAATGTGATACCACTCAACACCTGTCAGAATGGCTATCAAGGAGACAAGAAACAACAGGTGGTGGTGAAGAGGGTAAAAAGAAACTTTATATATACATTTTTTTGGGGAAATACAAAGTGCTCCAACCACTATGAAAAACAATATGGAAGTTCCTCCAAAAAAAATAACAATAAATCTACCATGAAATCCAGATATTCCCTCCTGGGTATATGCCCAAAGAAAATGAAAACAAAGTTTCAAAGAGATATACACTCCCATGTTTATCACAGACATATTCACCATTACCAGGCTATGGGACAATCCAAATGCTCCTCAGTGGATGAATGAATTAAAAAATTATGTAGTCGGGGCACCTGGGTGGCTCAGTGGGTTAAGCCTTGGCCTTCGGCTCAAGTCATGGTCTCAGGGTCCTGGGATCAAGCCCTGCATTGGGTTCTCTGCTTGGCAGGGAGCCTGCTTCCCCGCCCCCCCCCCTCCGCCTGCTTCTCTGCCTACTTGTGATATTTGTCTGTCAAATAAATAAATAAAATCTTTAAAAAAATCAGCTAAGAAATTGTTTAAAAAATTATGTAGTGATGAGAAAGGAGCATAGTCTTCCATTTCCAGTAACATGGATGTACCTTGAACATATTATACGAAATGAGAGATCAGTCAGAGAAATACAAGTAATGTATAATGTCATTTGTATGTGGAATCTAAGCAACAAATCTATATATAAAAAAAAAAGTAAAATGGTAGTGCCAGTGGATGTGTGTGCAAATGTGTGGGGGGTGGAGGTCATTAGATTAGTGGTGTTTAACTGTACAAATTTGTAATAAGTATTAAATAACAGAGATCTAATTAAGTAATGAATACAGACAATAACACTGTACTATAATTATGTAATATGATAAATATTACTACTTCATGAATCACAATATAGTATATAAATGTACCAGTGTAGCATGCTTATATCTTACACAATATTGTATCTCAAATTTATTTTTTAAATTTAATTTTATTTTTTCAGTGTTCCAAGATTCATTGTTTATGCACCACACCCAGTGGTCCATGCAATACATGCCCTCCTTAATACCCACCACCAGGCTCACCCATCCCCCCACCCCATCCCTTCCAAAACACTCAGTTTGTTTCTCAGAGTCCATAGTCTCTCATGGTTCATCCCCCCGTCTGATTTACCCCAACTCACTTCTCCTCTCCATCTCCCAATGTCCTCCATGTTATTCCTTAGGCTTCACAAGTAAGTGAAACCATATGATAATTGACTCTTTCTGCTTGCCTTATTTCACTCAGCATAATCTCCTCCAGTCCCATCCATGTTGATACAAAAGTTGGGTATTCATTCTTTCTGATGGAAGCATAATACTCCACCATATATGTGGACCCTGTCTTCTTTATCCATTCACCTGTTGAAGGGCATCTTGGCTCTTTCCACATTTGGTGATTGTGGGCATTGCTGCTATGACATTTGATATATCTACAAATTGAATATTATTCAGCAATAAAAAATCAGCTATTTCCTTTCACCACTCATTTCTAATATTGTACTGGAAGTTTTTGATAATTCAGTAAATCCAGCAAAAGAAATGAAATGTATAATTGCTGGGAAGGAAGAAGCAAAACTGTTTCTGTTCACAGATTACATCATCATCTATGTGGTAAATCTAAATGAAACAAAAAAATTGAATTTAAAAAGTCATTACAGCAAGATTACCGGATACAAAATCAATACACAAGACCAATTGCTTTCCTATATAGTAACAATAAAAAAGTGGAATGTGGAATTAAGAATAATACCATTTTGATGTGGGTCAAGATGGTGGAGAAGCAGCAGGCTGAGACTACTTCAGGTAGCTAACGTGATCAGGAAATTAAATAATTGGAAAGATTTAATACAGATTGTATTGAGAAAGTTTAGCTTAAATGGAAGTGATACTGTTCAAGTACCCACATGGAAATGAAAAGCACTCTGACCTTTCAGAAGATTATAGTTTAAGTTGTTGTAAGGAAAAAATGTTTGTTATAAAGAAAGAAAAAAAAAGCCAGGTAAACTAGTCATAAATTTGTTGAGTATTTGTATACCAATATAAGTATTGTTAAGCAATTCACTAGTTCATGGAGAACATTTCAAAAACTGCCCCAGAGAGTGACTTGATTATAGATGTGTTTTAAGATGAATATGGTTTGAAAGAAAAAAAAAAAAAAAGACTAGAAAGTCAGGAGAATGGGCATTGAAAACTTAGAACTGAGTAAAATAATAGGTTTGGAAAGGGGATATATATCTTAGAGATACTGGTAATTTAGTATGGCTTTACCAAGTAATTAATTAAACATAGAAAATGAAGAAATCAAAAGTGGCCTCAAGGGTTAAGCTTGAATGTTTGTGGTAATGAAATGGTAATGGAAGAAATGATCAAATGTAAGAGATGGAGGCTAATATCAGTTTTGGCACAATAAATTGAAAGTGTTTTCAGGATAGCTGATGAAAGCATCTAAGAAGTTGTTGGAAACACAGAAATGAGCTCAGAAGATGTCAGATTGATGTGTTATTCTAAAAGCTTGAATTCCTTAAGATCAGAATAAATTTTATTCATGAAATTATGCTAAGTTCTGTCCTTAGTAGGGTATTGTGCATGATTTATTCCTTTGATGTAGCTGTTTTGAAATTCTTAACAACTTTGAACAAAGGGGACTCCAAATTTTCATTTGTCATGCAAAATATGTAGTTCTGCAATGGATATAAAAGATTGACAAAGGAGATAAATGACACAGAACATAGAATGATCTCTACAAGGCACTTGGGGAAATGGTTTCTTTGACAAATCAAAAACTAAAGTGAGACCAAAAAATATGGAGACTCATTGTCTTAGGAAATTTCAAATAATGAGTTTTAAATTCTTAGGTGAGTACTACAATTTTGTCGATATAAAACAAAACTTGCATAATGGAGTGAAATAATGACATGTAATATTTACCAAATAAGAAATTTACTACTTTAAAACTTCAAGATTTTTAACTATATTACAAGTTTATTATTAAAAGGCAAAATAAAGAATACAGATTAACATCTAGATGGGAGAGATGTGTAGGGTAATGTATGTGGGAAAGAACATGGGCGGTCCATGCTTTCTCCAAGTGTGCCACTCTCCCCAAATTCCCATGTGCTCTCCAGCCTTAATGTTTCTCAAGATGGTCTAAATGCTGTTTGGGTCAAGATGTTGCAGAAAGAATGGATAGATAAAAATAAAACAAGTCTAAAATAAAAGGCTCATAACAAGGCATAAAATTTAACAGATGCCCTGTACTTTCCTCTTACCACACATCAGCTGTCACCAATGAAGCTGAGATATGGCAAACATAAATGAGACATCTACTACAGATTTCATCCTCTTGGGCCTCTTCCCTGGTTCCAATATGCCAGCCTCCTGGTCTATCTCATCCTTCTGGTCTACCTCATTACCCTTACAGGGAACTCCATCCTCATATTTCTGATCTGGGTGGACTTCCACCTTCATACTCCCATGTACTTCTTGCTCAGCCAACTTTCCATCATTGATTTGTTCTACATTTCCAGCTCGGTTCCTAAGATGGTCATCACCCATTCTTTAGGGAAGCACAGCATCTCTCGCATTGGCTGTGGAGTCCAAATGTTGTTCTGTCTGACTCTAGGTGGTGCTGAGTGTCTCCTCCTAACCTTTATGTCCTATGACCAATTTGTGGCTGTTTGTAACCCCCTTCGCTACACAATCATCATAAATCCTAAAGTCTGCTTGCTAATGGCAGTGGCATCATGGACTGGGGCTTCTCTAAATTCACTCATTCAAACCATCTACACCATGCATTTTCCTGTCTGTGGTCTTAAGAAAATAAATCACTTCTTCTGTGAGATACCAGCCATCCTGAAGCTATCCTGTGAGGACACTTCAGATTATGAGATGGTGATGTTTATGGTAAGTATCATATTTATACTCACCCGCTTTAGCTTAATAATGACCTCTTATATTCAAATTTTCCTCACTGTTCTCAAAATAAACTCTCCTGAGGGAAGGAAAAAATCCCTGTCCACATGCTCTTCTCACCTTATTGTAGTGAGTCTCTACCTTCGACCAGCAATAGTGGTGTACATGACACCTGGCTCTTCCCACACCCCAGGGCTGGATCAAGGTCTCTCCATGATCTATACTATCCTCACCCCATGCTGAACCCTTTAATTTATAGCCTTAGAAACAAGGAGGTTGTGGGGGATATAAAGAAGACCCTGGGAAAGTACCTAATATCAAAATAGTTTAAGAAATACCACTGTCATACTTCATATCTAAAACAAGTTCCAGGATGAAAATCAAAGTCCCTGGTTTGAAGCTTTCTTCAGCTATGGAGAATGTCTAATTAGAGACATAGATTATTTTTAAAAGTGGTCATTTGGTATCTTTATTTGATTTGTTTCACATAGCATAATACCTTCTAGATCCTTCTACATTGTTGCAAATAGCAAAACCTCATTATTTCCTATGGCTGAGTAATACAGCAACACACACACACACACAACACATTATCAATCATCAAGGGACACTGGGCTTGCATCCATATATTGATTGTTATAGAAAATGCAGCAATAAATATAATGGTGTATTTTTTCAAATTATTTCTGTGAGTAAATCCAATAAGTGGAATTACTGAATCATATGATATTACTAATTTTAATTTAGGAGGACCCTCCATTCTATTTTCCACAGTGATTTCACTTATTTGAATTTCACCAATAGTGTGCAAGTGTTTCCTTTTCTCCATATTCTTGCCAACATTTGTTATTTCTTGTCTTTTTCTAAGTAGTCATTCTGACTGGTGTGTGGTAGTATTACATTGTAGTTTTTATTTGCATTTCCATTATAAATAGAGAAGTTGAGCATTTTTCATATCTTTGAGTCTCATCTGTATGTATTCTTTGGACAAATGTCTGTTTAGGGTCTTTACCCATTTTTGAATTGGATATTTTGTTTTATGATGTCAAATTGTCTATGTTCTTTATTTATCTTAGATAATAACCTTTTATCAGATATATCATTTACTAATATCTTCTCCCATTCATTATTCTTTTTTTTTTTTTTTTTTTTTTTTGCTGATGGTTTCTGTTGCTGTGCAAAACTATTTTTGTTGTAGTTATTATTGTTATTTTGGAGATGTCCCAACAGTTTTTTTATTCTCTTGCTTGAGAAGACATATCCATAAATATGTTGTTAAGGCCAATGTCCAAGTGATTACTGCCTGTTTTGTCTTGGGAATTATATGGTTCTAGGTCTCACATTTAGGTCTTTAACTCATTTTGAGTTTATTTTTGTGTATGATGTAAGAAAGTGATCTAGTTTCACCATTTTTCATTTGGGTATCTAGTTTCTCAAACTCTATTTTTTTTTAATTTCTTATGCCTGTCTACAAAACTTCCATGGAATATGTTAGAGTAGGAGAAACCCACCTCTTCCCATGGATACAACTAGACAACATTAACAGCAGTTTAAATAATCCAGAAAATGGCTTAAGGATTGGCAGAGCAAACTCTCCACAAATAAATATAAGGAAGAGGCCACATTGAAGAAGGTAGAAAGAACACGTATACACTCAGAATCTAAACAGATCCATAAGACTGCCTGCAAGAGGGAAGGACATAGTGGACACGGAAAGGGGAGAGAAACAGAATGTAACACCAGGAAGCCCAGAGAGGAAAGATTAATTCCCCATATCAATTGGTTTTGAAAATCAGAGACACTGAATTTCATGAGCTCCTATAATCATAAGAACATAATTAGAATTTCAAAAATTAGTGGGCTTTGCTCAAGGAAAGCTGGGAGTGCATAAGAAACTGATTCCATGCCCCTAAAGAGAGATCAACAAACAGCCCTGTAGAGACACAAAATAGAAGCTGTATTAAAAAAAAGAAAAAAAACCTGGAGTATGCAGGAGGGAGATTTGTTTACTAATCTCAGAGTGTCCTGGAGGAGCAGGGGTCATTGGGAAATGTCTCTGTGAACAGAGGATCTGGGGATTCAATTTTCATCTCTCCCAGCCAAAACACATGGTTACCTGGAAGCAGCATGGCGCATACATTCCCTACTAAACTTAACACAACAGCCTCACTCACATTGTCCTGTGGACACACCTTTTACAGCCAGGCCTCAACTCCAAATCTCTCAGAGAAGCCCCAGGCAAACTTTGTTAACACCATTGACCGACTCCCCACCTAGCCTTCTGCAGATCCACTCCTACTTCTTTTTTTTTTTTTTAATTTCTTTTCAGCATAACAGAATTCATTGTTTATGCACCACACCCAGTGCTCCATGCCATACCTGCCCTCCATAATATCCACCACCTGGCTCTGACAACCTCCCAACCCCTTCCCCTTCAAAATCCTCAGATTGTTTTTCAGAGTCCATAGTCGCTCAAGGTTCATCTCCACTTCCAATTCCCCTCATCTCCCTTCTCCTCTCCATCTCCCTATGTCCTCCTTGTTATTTGTTATGCTCCACAAATAAGTGAAACCATATGATAATTGACTCTCTCTGCTTGACTTATTTCACACAGCATAATCTCTTCCAGTCCCGTCCATGTTGCTACGAAAGGTGGGTATTCATCCTTTCTTATGGAGGCATAGTACTCCATAGCGTATATGGACCACATCTTCCTTATCTATCCGTCCGTTGAAGGGCATCTTGGTTCTTTCCACAGTTTGGCGACCGTGGCCATTGCTGCTATAAACATTGGAGTACAGATGGCCCTTCTTTTCACTACATTGTATCTTTGGGGTAAATACCCAGTAGTGCAATTGCAGGGTCATAGGGAAGCTCTATTTTTAATTTCTTAAGGAATCTCCATACTGTTCTCCAAATTGGCTGCAACAACTTGCATTCCCACCGACAGTGGGAGAGGGTTCCCCATTCTCCGTATACTCTCCAACACACGTTGTTTCCTGCCTTGCTAATTTTGGCCATTCTAACTCGTGTAAGGTGGTATCTCAATGTGGTTTTAATTTGAATCTCCCTGATGGCTAGTGATAATGAACATTTTTTTCATGTGTCTGATAGCCATTTGTATGCCTTCATTGGAGAAGTGTCTGTTCATGTCTTCTGCCTATTTTTTGACATGATTATCTGTTTTCTGTGTGTTAAATTTGAGGAGTTCTTTATAGATCCTGGATATCAACCTTTTGTCTGTACTGTCATTTGCAAGTATCTTCTCCCATTCCATGGGTTGCCTCTTTGTTTTGTTGACTGTTTCCTTTGCTGAGCAGAAACTTTTGATCTTGAGGAAGTCCCAAAAGTTCATTTTCACTTTTGTTTCCTTTGTCTTTGGAGACATATATTGAAAGAAGTTGCTGTGGCTGATATCAAAGAGGTTACTGCCTATATTCTCCTTTAGGATTCCAATGGATTCCTATCTCATGTTGAGGTCTTTTATCCATTTCGAGTTTATCTTTGTGTATGGTGTAAGAGAATGGTTGAGTTTCTCTCTACTACATATAGCTGTCCAGTTTTTCCAGCACCATTTATTGAAGAGACTGTCTTTTTTCCACTGTATATTTTTTCCTGTTTTGTTGAAGATGATTTGACCATAGAGTTGAGGGTCCATATCTGGGCTCTCTACTCTGTTCCACTGGTCTATGTGACTGTTTTTAGGCCAGTATCATGCTGTCTTGGTGATCACAGCTTTATAGTAAAGCTTGAAATCAGGTAAGGTGATGCCCCCAGTTTTATTTTTCTTTTTCAACATTTCCTTAGGAATTCAGGGTCTCTTCTGATTCCATACAAATTTTAGGATTGTTTGCTCCAGCTCTCTGAAAAATGATGGTGGAATTTTGATCAGAATGGCATTGAAAGTATAGATTGCTCTAGGCAGTATAGACATTTTCACAATGTTTATTCTACCGATCCAAGAGCATGGATTGGTGGGTCTCCCATCTTTTTTGTGTTTTCTTCAATTTCTTTCTTGAGTGTTCTGTAGTTTCTTGAGCACAGATCCTTTACCTCTTTGGTTAGGTTTATTCCCAGGTATCTTATGGTTCTTGGTGCTATAGTAAATGGAATGGATTCTCTAATTTCCCTTTCTGTATTTTCATTGTTAGTGTATAAGAAAGCCACTGATTTCTGTACATTGACTTTGTATCCTGCCACGTTACTGAATTGCTGTATGTGGTCTAGTTGTTTGGGGTTAGACTCTTTTGGGTTTTCCATAAAAAGAATCATGTCATCTGCAAAGAGAGAGAGTTTGACTTCTTCATTACCAATTTGGATACGTTTTATTTCTCTTTGTTTTCTGATTGCTATTGCTAGGACTTCTAATACTATGTTGAACTAGAGTGGTGAGAGTGGGCATCCTTGTCTTGTTCCCGATCTGAATGGGAAGGAGGCGAGCTTTTTCCCATTGAGGATGATATTTGCTGTGGGTTTTTCATAGATAGATTTTATCAAGTTGAGGGGTGTTCCCTCTATCCCTATACTTTGAAGCGTTTTAATCAGGAATGGATGCTGGATTTTGTCAAATGCTTTTTCTGCATCAATTGAGAGGACCATGTGGTTCTTCTCTCTTCTCTTATTGATTTGTTCTATCACATTGATTAATTTGCAAATGTTGAACCATCCTTGTCACCCAGGAATGAATCCCACCTGGTCATGGTGGATAATCTTTTTAATGTGCTGTTGGATCCTGTTTGCTAGGATCTTGTTGAGAATCTTAGCATCCATATTCATCAGTGATATTAGTCTGAAATTCTCCTTTTTGGTGGGTTCTTTTTCTGGTTTGGGGATCACGGTAATGCTGGCTTTGTAAAAAGAGTCTGGAAGATTTCCTTCTGCTTCAATTTTTTGAAACAGATTTCAGGAGATTGGGTGTTATTTCTTCTTTAAAAGTTTCGTAGAATTCTCCAGGGAATCCATCAGGTCCCGGGCTCTTGTTTTTTTGCGAGGTTTTTGATCACTGCTTCAATCTCGTTACTAGATATCAGTCTATTCAGGTTGTCAATTTCTTCCTGGTTCAATTGTGGGAGTTTATAGTTTTCCAGGAATGCATCCATTTCATCTAGGTTGCTTAGCTTATTGGCATATAACTGTTGACAATAACTTCTGATGATTGTTTCTACTTCCTTAGTTGTGATCTCTCCCTTTTCATTCATAATTTTATTAATTTGAGCCTTCTCTCTTTTCTTTTGGATTAGTTTGGTCAATGGTTTCTCGATCTTATTGATTCTTTCAAAAAACCAGCTTCTGGTTTCATTGATACGTTCCACTGTATCTCTAATTTCTATCTCGTTGATCTCTGCTTTAATCTTGATTATGTCCCTTCTTATGTGTGGAGTTGATTTGATTTGTTGTTGATTCTCCAGTTCTTTAAGGTGTAGAGACAGATGGTGTATTCTGGGTTTTTCCTTTTTTTTTTTTTTTTTTTTTTTTTTTTTTTTTTGTGGGAGCCTTGGATGGCTATGTATTTTGCCCTTAGGTCTGCCTTTGCTGTATCCCATAGGTTTGGGGCCAAAGTGTCTTCATTCTCATTGGTTTCCATGAATTGTTAAGTTCTTTTTTTTAAGATTTTATTTATTTATTTGACAGAGAGAGATCACAAGTAGGCGGAGAGGTTGGCAGAGAGAGAGGTGGAAGCAGGCTCCCTGCTGAGCAGAGACCCTTATGTGGGGCTTGATCCCAGGACCATGGGATCATGACCTGAGCCAAAGGCCGAGGCTTAAAGCCACTGAGCCACCCAGGTAGCCCAAATTGTTTAAGATCTTCTTTGATCTCCTGATTGATCCAAGCATTCTTAAGCAAGGTGGTCTTTAGCTTCCAGGTGTTTGAGTTCCTTCCAAACTTTTCCTTGTGATTGAGCTCCAGTTTCAAAGCATTGTTATCTGAGAATATGCAGGGAATCATCTCAGTCTTTTGGTATTGGTTGAGTCCTGATTTGTGACCCAGTATGTGGTCTATTCTTGAGAAGGTTCCATGTGCACTTGAGAAGAATAAGTATTCTGTTGTTTTAGGGTGGAATGTTCTGTATATATCTATGAGGTCCATCTGGTCCAATGTGTCATTCAATGCTCTTGTTTCTTTATTGATTTTCTGCTTCTATGATCTGTCTATTTCTGAGAGAGGCGTGTTCAGATCTCCTACTATTAATGTATTCATATCAATATGACTATCTTGATTACCAGTTTTCTTATGTAATTGGCTGGTCCCATATTGGGGGCATAGATATTTACAATTGTTAGATCATCTTGGTGGATAGTCCCTTTAAGAATGATGTAGTGTCCTTCTGTATCTCTGACTACAGTCTTTAGTTTAAGATCTAATTTATCCGATATGAGAATTGCTACCCTGGCCTTCTTTTGAGGCCCATTGGCATGAAAGATCCTTCTCCATCCCTTCACTTTCAGTCTGGTGTGTATCTTTAGGTTCAAAATGGGTCTCTTGTAGACAACATATGGATGGGTCCTGTCGTTTTATCCAATCTGCAACCCTGTGTCATTTTATGGGCACATTTAGGCCATTCACATTGAGAGTGATTATTGATAGATACGTTTTTATTGACATTGTGTTACCTTTGAAGTCTTTCTTTCTGTAGATTGTCTCTATATTTCTGTTGAATGACATTATTAGGATTTTTCCTCCTTTATAGAACCCCCCTTAATATTTCCTGCAGTGTTGGCTTGGTGGTCACATACTTTTTTAAGCCTTGCCAGTCTTGGAAACTCTTTATCTCTCCATCCATTTTGAATATCAGTTTCGATGGATAAAGTATTCTTGGCTGCATGTTCTTCTCATTTAGTGCCCTGAATACGTTTTCCCAGCCCCTCTGTCTTGCCAGGTTTCTGTGGACATGTCTGACGTTTTTCTGATGGGCTTTCCTCTGTACATAACAAGCTTCTTTGTCCTGGCTGCTTTCAAAAGATTCTGTCTACAATTATGCCTTGATGTTTTTCTAGATTCTATAATCTTGGGGGGAGACCGTTCTGCCTCTAGTACATGAACGCTGGTTCCATTCGCTAGGTTGGGAAAATTTTCATGGAGAATTTGTTCCACTATATCTTCTAGTCTTCTTTCTTTCTCCTCTCCTTCATGGATTCCAATAATTCTGACGTTGGAACATTTCATGGCATCATTTTTTTCCCTGATTCTGTTGTTGTGGCTTCTAAGCTGTTTGTTCCAGGCTTCCTCCTGATCATTTCTATCTGTTTGTCCTCCAGATCACTAATTCTATCTTCTGTCTCAGTTACCCTAGCTTTTAGAGAATTTAGACTAGATTGGAACTCATTGAGAACATTTTGAACATCATCCCTGGTGGCTTTCAGTTCTACCCTAACATTGTGAACATCATCCCTGGTGGTTTTCAATTCTGCCCTAATCAATTCCATTTTGTCATCTATGGCTTCCTCCAACCTAGCTATTGCCTGGATAATTGTTAGCCTGAATTCCCTTTCCAACATATTGTCTATGTCAATAGCCATTAGCTCTGTTGCAGAAGGCCCAGGCTCTGAATTTTTCTTCTGTTGGACATTCCTCCTCCTAGTCATTTTGGTGATAGATGGCTGAACAGATGCAGCTGAATGTGTCGACCTTGGTGCAGGCAAGGTGCACTGTGGAACACTTCTGATCAATCAAGAGTCCACACCCAAACGAAAGAAAAACAATGAGAGAAAAAAGACAAAATAAAAAGAGAGAGAGAGAGAGAGAGAGGAAGAAAAAGGAAGATAAAATAAAAGAGAAGGTCCAGCCTAAATGGACCCCTAGGTAAGATTTATGAAGTATACAAACAAAAACAGACAAACAAAAAGACTGATAAAAGTAGATTACAAGAGAAATTATATATATATATATATATATATATATATATATAATATATATAATATAAAAAGGTAAAACAAAAAAAGAACCTCATCAAAAAGAACCTCAAGTATAGGATTTATATACACCAGGACAAACACAAATACACAGAAACACTGGCAGAAGAGAAAGATGGGAGAGTAGTTATAAATTCTCAGTGTGGGCTAGGAAGGTTTTTTGATTCTTCCTGGATGTATCTTGATATCTTTGTTAAAGGACTCACTTTCCTAAGATAGAGGGGGATTAAAATTTGGTTTACCTATAGGGGTAGCATTGATTGGGGAAAGGGGATTACCTTGAAGTTTAACTCTATATGAATATTGAAAAATAAAAATAAAAAAAAGAATAAACTAAACTAAAAGAAAATTTTTAAAAAATTAAAAAATAGAAAAACAAAAGTAAAACACAGGTATATGTATCAAAAATTCAGGTTAAAAGGTTATTATGGAATTTGTTGTACTGGATATCTCACTGTGATGGTAAACAGGTTAAAAAATTATCTATAAAAAATTAACCAGAATTGTGGAATGAATTAAAAATAAAGGTTGTATCTATGAAGTAGTGGTGGTTGTTCTCTTGTCTTCTACTTGGTTGGCTTTCTGGGGTAGGGGCCTTCCCCTGTGTGTTTTCCATCTGATGTTCCCTGAGTTAAGTCCTCCCACCCCCATTAAGGGGATTGGCTCTGAGGAAACCGGTTTTTCAGGCTTTTGTTCTCTGGAGGTTTTTTTTATTTGTTTGTTCATTTGTTTTCTCTCACCTTGTCAGCTTTGGATGGTTTTTGGATGTTTAGAGGAAAACAAACTGCACCCCAACCTCCCTGTCAGAGAGAAGTCTCAGTCTGTTCCATTCTGGGTGCTCCAGAGCACATAAATTCCCCCTTGGCGGCTGGCAGAGCATGCTCCCAGTCACGCGGTCCCTGGACACAGGAACTCCTGCTTGTACCCAAAACCACAACAGTATTGGCTGTATGGACAGCTCCAGACTGCCAGAGACGTCCCAAGCAGTTTTAGCATACTGAGATTTTCCCACTGGCCCTGGCTGTGAATGCTCAGACTCTCTGGGTCTGAGAGTGCCAGGCTGGCCCCTGCACACACCTCTTTCAGGGGAGGGTGTGTCGCGCGACTCAGACTCTGGTTGCATGGCCTGTGCACATGGAGAGTGCAGAGGCTGTGGTTCTGCCAGCTGGCGAGGCTCCCAGCCCGTCACAGGAACCACCACCCAGGTGTTCTCAGGCGCACTTGAGGCTCAGGGACTAAGATCTGTTTTCTTCAGTGAACTCTCTCTGGCTCAGCACCAGGGGTGGCTGTCCTGGTCTGGGACTAAGCCCCACAATTTCCCCCCATGATCCTTTGCTCTTTTTGAGTGCTTTCAACCAGACTCCAAGATAGTGCTGGTCCCCAGTTGCAGGGTACTCTAATATTGGGGTATTACTTTCCAATGGGTCACTTCTGGTGGCTCCCTCCCCATTTTGTTTATCTTCTGATATCAGTCTGATGTTCCCACTCTGCTTTCCCTGCCCACTGGCATCTTCTGCCCCCATAGAGATCCAGAAGTGTATAATTCTAATCTCAGGCTGATTTCATGGGTGATCAGAGTTCCTTGGTAGGTAATCAGCTCACTTTAGGGTACAGGTTGAAATGGTGCCTTCTCCTAGCTCCCCGCCATCTTGCCCCCTCCCCCCCGATCCACTCTTTCCATACAATCTTAGAGCAGATCCAAAGTGATTCAATAAGCTTGGCTGTGTACAAGCAGAACTAAACGGGCCACCCCCACCCCAAAGTGACTCCTTCCCTGGGAAGAGGGAAAGATAACCAAAAGAAACCATCAGACTGTGACCTCAGCAGTGGGCTGGGGAAAGACAGCTGGTCTAACAGCTAGGCTCTGCCCCCAAATGGAAGCTTCTCATGGACAAAACAGAAAAGGTGCCCTGGAAATTGAGTGCTCTTGATTCTTTTGAAAGTGCTTGGTAGTGATTGTCTGTTTTTTTTTTTTTAATCATTTTTTTAAATTTATTTTCAGCATAACAGTATTCATTGTTTTTGTACCACACCCAGTGCTCCATGCAGTCCATGCCCTCTCTAATACCCACCACCTGGTTCCCCCAACCTCCCACCCCTCCCACCTCTTCAAACCCTTCAGATTGTTTTTCAGAGTCCATAGTCTATCATTGTTCACCTCCCCTTCCAATTTCCCCCAAATGCCTTCTCCTAACTCCTCATGTCCTCCATGCTATTTGTTATGCTCCACAAATAAGTGAAACCATATGATAATTGACTCTCTCTGCTTGACTCACTCAGAAAAATCTCTTCCAGTCCCGTCCATATTGCTACAAAAGTTGGGGACTCATCCTTCCTGATGGAGGCATAATACTCCATAGTGTATATGGACCACATCTTCCTTATCCATTCGTCCATTGAAGGGCATCTTGGTTCTTTCCACAGTTTGGCAACCGTGGTCATTTGCTATAAGCCAAAGATACAGATGTAGTGTAAAGAAGGGCCATCTATACCCCAATGTTTATAGCAGCAATGGCCATGGTCGTCAAACTGTGGAAAGAACCAAGATGCCCTTCAACGGACGAATGGATAAGGAAGATGTGGTCCATATACACTATGGAGTATTATGCTTCCATCACGAAGGATGAATCCCCAACTTTTGTAGCAACATGGATGGGACTGGAAGAGATTATGCTGGGTAAGTCAAGCAGAGAGAGTCAATTATCA
Organism: Enhydra lutris kenyoni; assembly: GCF_002288905.1. Classification (NCBI taxonomy): domain Eukaryota; kingdom Metazoa; phylum Chordata; class Mammalia; order Carnivora; family Mustelidae; genus Enhydra; species Enhydra lutris. The sequence continues at coordinate 1,516,174 of NW_019154187.1, forward strand.
TATGGTTTCACTTATTTGTGGAGCATAATAAATAGCATGGAGGACAAGGGGAGTTGGAGAGGAGAAGAGAGTTGAGGGAAATTGGAAGGGGAGGTGAACCATGAGAGACTATGGACTCTGAAAAACAATCTGAGGGTTTTGAAGGGGGAGGGGTGGGAGGTTGGGGGAACTAGGTGGTGGGTATTGGAGAGGGCACGGATTGCATGGAGCACTGGGTGTGGTGCAAAAACAATGAATACTGTTATGCTGAAAATAAATTTTTAAAAAAAATTTTTAATATATAAATAAATAAATAAGAAAAAAAAAGAAATACCACCTTACAACAGTGAGAATGGTAAAGATTAACAAAGCAGGAAACAACAAATGTTGGAGAGGATGTGGAGAAAGGGGAACCCCCTTACACTGTTGGTGGGAATACAAGTTGGTGCAGCCACTTTGTAAAATAGTGTGGAGATTCCTCAAAAAATTAAAAATGGATCTACCCTATGACCTGGTAATTGCACTATTGGGTATCTACCCCCAACATACAGATGTAATGAAAAGAAGGGCCATATGCACCCTGATGTTCATAGCAGCAATGTCCATAATAGCCTAACTTTGGAAAAAGCTTAGACACCCTTCAACAGATCAATAAATAAAGAAGATATGATCCATATATACAATGGACTATTACTCAGCCATCAGAAAAGATGAATATCCAACTTTTGCATCAATATGGATGGGACTGGAGGAGATTATGCTGAGTAATAAAAAATCAAGCAGAGAAAGTCAATTATTATATGATTTCACTTAATTGTGGAACATAAGGAATAACATGGAGGACATTAGGAGAAAGAAAGGGAAAGTGAATTGGTGGAAATCAGAAGGGGAGATGAAACATGAGAGACTGTGGACTTCAAGAAACAAACTGAGTGTTTGAGAGGGGAGGGATAAAGGGGATGGATGAGGCTGGTGATAGGTATTAAGGAGGGCACATGTTGCATGGAGCACTGGGTATAGTGCATTAACAATGAATCTCAGAACACTGCATCAAAAACTAATGATGTATTTTATGGTGACTAACATAACACAATAAAAATGATTACTTCAGTAGATGCAGAAACTTAACTTGATAGAATTGAACACTTTTTCATGATATATACTCTCAACAAAGTAAGTTTACAGGATACATAATTTACATAATAAGGTCATATATGATAAGCCCATCATTAACATCATACTCAATGGGTAAAAGCTGAAAGCTTTCTTCTAAGATCAGGTACAAGATGATGATTTTACTCTCATCACTTTTATTCAACATAATGCTGGAATTTCTAGCTGCAGCAATCTGACAAGAAAAAAAAAGGCAGTCAAATTGGTAAGGAAGATATAAAATTGTCAGTATTTGTAGATGATAAGATACTATAGATGTAAACTTTAAAGACTCCAACAAAAAACTATTAGAACTAACAAAGAAACTCAATAGTCACAGGATAAAAATTAATATACAGAAATATTTTACACTAATATAAACTGAAAATAAAGTAATAGAAAAGGAATTTAATGGTTTATAATTCAATTTATAATTGCTTGAGAAAAATAAAATACTTAGAAATTAGCTTAACCTAGGAGGTGATAGACCTGTAATCTGAAAACTGTAAGAGTTTAATGAAATAAATTAAAGATGATACAAACAGTGCAAAGATACACTACATTAATGAATTGGAAAAATTGATATTGTCTAAGTGTTCATATGATCCCAAGCAATCTATAGATTCAATTTCTGTCAAAAGATCAATAGAGTTTTCAGAGCACAAGAATAAATAATTGAAGCCACTGAAGACCTCAAATGGTAAAACAAGCTTGAGCAAAACAAAAACAGATGGAAGTATAATAATCCGAGATTTCAAGATATACAACAAAGTTATTATAATGAAAACAGTATGGTAATGACATAAAAATAGATGTACAAAATGTAACCAGATAAAGATCTCAGAAATAGAGACACACTGATAAGTTCAATTAATCTACAGCAAAGAAGGTGAAACTATACAATGGGGAAAAAACTGTGTCTTTGATAAGCAGTGTTGGGAAAACTTCACAATTATTTCCAAAAGAGTAAAACTGCAACACTTTCTTACACTATACAGAAAAATAGACCCAAAAATAAATTGAAAATATGAACATATGATCTGAAACTATAAAATCTCTTTTAAAAAAATAGACAGGAATATCCTAGAGATTTGCCTTAACAACATTTTTCTGTATATGTCTTCCTGCTCAAAGGAAACAAAAGCAACATAAACTATTGGGATTATGACAAATAAGATTTGCACACCAAAGGAAATCAATAAAATCAAAAGACTGAAGTGAATAAATAAGATGAAGAATAAACTTATCTTAATGAGCCCTGAGAAATGTATATAATTGGTGAATCATTATATTGTACACTTTAAACTAAAATAACATTGCACATTAATTTTACTTGAATAAAATGAACAACAACAACAACAACAAAAAACAGTAAAAAATATCCCCAAACCAAAGGCAACCTAGTGAGTGGAAGAAGATATATGCAAAACATATAAGAAGGGGTTAACATACAAAATATATTTTAGGGATACGTGGGTGTCTCAGTTGGTTAAGCATCTTCTGTTGGCTCAGGTCATGACCTCAGGGTCCTGGGATCAAGCCCCACAGGAAGCCTGCTTATCCTTCTCCCTTTGCCATTCCTTCTGCTTTTTCTCCTTGGTTCTTTTTATCTATCTGTCAAATAAATGAATGGAATATTAAATATAAATATATATATGTATATATGCATATATAATGATTATATATAACATATAATTAATATATAATTTATATTATGTGTATATATACATATATATTAAAATGTATAGAACTCATGGGACACCTGGCTGGTTCAGTGGGTGAAAGTCTCTGCCTTCAAATCAGGTCATGATCCCAGGGTCCTGGGATCAAGCCCCGCATCAGGCTTTCTGCTCAGCAAGGAGCCTGGTTTACCTCCATCTCTCTGCATGCCTCTCTGCCTACTAGTGATCTCTGTCTGTCAAATAAATAAATAAAAATCTTTAAAAAAATAAAATAAATAAAATGTATAGAACTCAACACCAAAAAAAAAAAAAAAATCTCATTAAAAGTGGTCAGAGGGGCGCCTGGATGGCTCAGTGGGTTAAGCCTCTGCCTTTGGCTCAGGTCATGACCTCAGGGTCCTGGGATCGAACCCCGCATGGGGCTCTCTGCTCAGCAGGGAGCCTGCTTCCCCACTTTTTCTCTGCCTGCCTTTCTGCCTACTTGTGATCTCTCTCTCTCTCTCTGTCAAATAAATAAATAAAATATTAAAAAAAAAAGTGGTCAGAGAACCTGACTTTTTTTTTCAAAAAGCACATACAAATGACCAGCAGACAGTGCAAAAAAAGTGCTTAATATTACTGATCATCAGGAAAATGCAAATCAAAAATTCAATGAGATACCATCTCACACATGCCAGAATGAATAATATAAGATAAAGAATAAATAAACAGTGTTGGTGAGAATATACATGGGTACAGCCACTGTGAAAAAGAATGTTGAGATTCCTCAGAAACATTAAATAAAAATACTATATAATACAGTAATTCCACTACTGAATATCCACTAATTTGAAAAGATATATAAACTCTCACATATACTGCAGCATTATGTAGAATGAGGAAGGTGTGGAAGCAATCCAACTGTTCAATGATAGATAAATACATAGAAAATCAATAATATATAGATGGATGGATGGATAGAAGATAGATAAATATATGACAGATGATAGATGGATACATGATGGATAGATAGATGATAGATAGATAGGTAGACAGAAAGAAAGATAATTACTCAACCATAAATAAGAATGAGATCTTGCCATTTGTAAGAACATTAATGGACTGAGAGTTTATTATGCTAATTGAAATAAGCCAAACACATCAATCCTTATCAAAATAACATCAGCTTTTTTTTTTTTTTTTTTTTTTACAGAGCTGGAACAAATAATCCTAAAATTTGTATAGAAGCAAAAAAGATCCCATATAGCCAAAGGAATGTTGAAAAGAAAACAATAGCTGGAGACATCACTATGCCAGACTTCAGGCTTTATTACAAAGCTGTAATCATCAAGACAATATGGTACTGGCACAAAAACAGTTCAATGGAATAGAATAGAGGATCTAGAAATGGACCTTCAACTCTATGGTCAACTAATCTTTGACAAAACAGGAAAGGATATCCAATGGAAAAAAGAGTCTCTTCAACAAGTAGTGTTGGGAAAACTGAACAGACATATACAGAAGAATAAAACTGGACCATTTTATTACACCATACACAAAAATAAATTCAACATGGATGAAAGACTAGTGTAAGATAGGAATCCATCAAAATCCTAGAGGAGAACAGAGGTAGTAATGTCTTTGATTTCAGCTGCAGCAACTTTTTGCTAGACACATCTCCAAAGGCGAGGGAAACAATGGCAAAAATGAACTATTGGGACTTCATCAAAATAAAAAGTTTTTGTACAGCAAAAGAAACAGTTGACAAAACCAAAAGACAACCAACAAAATGGGAGAAGATATTTGCAAATGACATATCAGATAAAGAGTTAGTATCCAAAATCTCTAAATAACTTATCAAACTCAAGTCCCAAGAAACAAACAATCCAGTCAAGAAATGGGCAGAAGACATGAAGAGGAATTTCTCCAAAGAAGATATAAAAATGACCAACACACACATGAAAAAACACCCAACATCACTCAACATCAGGGAAATATGAATCAAAACCATAATGTGAGGAGACAAGATGGCGGGGAAGTAGGAGGAGGCGCCGTTTCAACCTGTACCCTAAAGTGAGCTGATTACCTTCCAAAGAACTCTGGTCACCCATGAAATCAGCCTGAGATTAGAATTATACATGTCTGGATCTCTACAGGGGCAGAAGATGCCATGGGCAGGTAAAGCGGAGTGGGAACGTCGGACTGATATCGGAAGATAAACAAAAGGGGGAGGGAGCCACCAGTGGCGACCGATTGGAAAATACTATCCCAATACGAGAATGTCCAGCGTCTAAGGACCAGCATTAACATGGAGACTAGTTGAAAGCACTCAAAGAGCACATAGGATTGCACGGCGGGGGGGTATTGTGGGAATCGGGGAGGCTAGGGACAAGAGCTTAAGTCCCTGTACCCAGGACAACCTCCCCTGGTGCTCAGCCAGAGAGAGTGCGGCAGAGAAACCAGGTCTTGGTCCCTGAGCCGCCAGCACGCCCGAGAACGCGTGGGGTCCAGCTCCTGTGAGGGGCTGGGAGCCTTGCCAGATGGCAGAATGCAGAGCCCTGGTAACAGATCCTGAGAAGAGCACGCCCCTCACCGTCCCCTGAGAGAGGTGCCTGAAGGCCCAGCCTGGCGCTCTTAGACCCACGCCAATCCACCAGAGCCTGAGACACGTGCGCAACCCTCACCCTCCCCTGAGAGAGGTGCGTGCAAGCCCTGCACTCTTAGACCCAGAAAGACCAGGCACTCCAAGCCCGGGCCAGTGGGAAAATCTCAGTGTGTGATCGCTGCTTGGAACCTCTCTGGCAGTCTGGAGCTTCCCAGACAGCCACCTCTGCCATAGTTTTGGGTACAAGCAAAAGATCCTGCGTCCCCAGGGACCGCGAACCCGCATTGCCAGCGGCCAAGGGGGAATTTATTTGGGCTCTGCAGCCAGACTGAGGCTTCTCTCTGAGAGGGAGGTCAGGGTGCAGTTTGCTTTCCCCTAAACCTACAAAAAAACCTCAAAAGCAGTCAAGGCGAGAGAGAAAAAAACAAAAAATAAACAAACATAAAAACCTCCAGAGAACAAAAGCCTGAAAAAAACAGTTTCCTCAGAGCCCACCCCCTTGAGGGGGGGCGGGAGGACTTAACTCAGGGAACATCATTGACTGAAAACCCACGTGGCAGGTCCCTCCCCCAGAAAACCAACCAGGAAAGGAAAAAAAAAAAGATGACGAGAGAACAACCACCACTATTTCATAGATACAACCTTTATTTTTAACTTGTTCCACTATTCTGGTTCATTTTTTTTTATATAGACAACTTTTTAACCTATTTATCATAACAGTGAGATGAACAGTACATCAAATTCCATAATAACCTTCGAACGTGAACTTTTTGATACATACACCTGTGTTTTTCTTTTGCATTTCTATTTTAATTGTTTTTTAATTTTAGTTTAGTTTGGTCTAGTTTATTTCTTTTTTATTTTTATTTTCTAATATTCATATAGAATTAAACTTCAAGGTAATCCCCTTTCTCCAATCACTGCTACCCCTATAGGGAACCCAATTTTTAATCCCCCTTTATCTTAGGAAAGTTGAGTCCTTTAACAAAGATATCAAGATACATCCAGGAAGAATCAAAACAACCTTCTTCGCCCACACTGAGAATTTATTACCACTCCACCATCTTTTTCTTCTGCCAGTGTTTCTGTGTTTTTGTGTTTCTCCTGATAGTATATAAATCTTATACTTGGAGTTCTTTTTGACGAGGTTCTTCTTTATTTGCATATATATTTTTTTCTCTCTTATCATATATTTTTATCAGTCTTTTTGTTTGTCTGTTTTTGTTTGTATACTTCATAAATCTTAACGTGGAGCCCATTTGGACTTAACCTTCTCTTTTATCTTCCTTTTTTTTTTTCCTGTCTCTCTCTCTCTCTCTCTCTCTCTCCTTTTTTTCTTTTTCTTTTCTTTTTTTTGTCGTTTGGGTGGGGAATCCTGATTGCTCTGAAGCGTTCCAGAGTGCACCTTGACTGCACCACGGTTGACACATCCAGCTACATCCATTCAGTCATATCTCACAAAAATGACTAGGAGGAGGGAAGCCCAAAAGAAAAAAAATATACAGAGGATGGGCCTTCTGCAACAGAGCTAACGGCTATCAACATAAACAATATGTCAGAAAGAGAATTCAGGCTAACAATTATCCAGGCAATAGCTAGGTTGCAGAAAGCCATGGATGACCAAACAGAATTGATTAGAGCAGAACTGAAAGCGACCAGGGATGAAGTTCACAATGTTAGGGCAGAGTTGAAAGCCATTAGAGATGAGATTCACAATGCTCTCAATGAGTTCCAATCTAATCTAAAATCTCTCAAAGCTAGGGTAACTGAGACAGAAGATAGAATTAGTGATCTGGAGGACAAACAGATAGAAAGGATCAGGAGGAAGCCTGTAACAAACAGCTTAGAAGCCACGAAAACAGAATCAGGGAAATAAATGATGTCATGAAATGTTCCAACGTCAGAATTATTGGAATCCCTGAAGGAGAGGAGAAAGAAAGAAGCTTAGAAGATATAGGGGAACAAGTTTTTCATGAAAATTTTCCTAATCTCGCGAATGGAACCAGCATTCATGTACTAGAGGCCGAACGGTCTCCACCCAAGATTATAGATTCCAGAAAAACATCAAGGCCCCTGATAGTCAAATTGAGGAATCATACTTGTACGTATAATCTCTTGAAAGCCGCTAGGAGAAAGAGGCTCCTTACTTACAGAGGAAAGCCCATCAGAATAACGTCAGACCTGTCCACAGAGACCTGGCAAGCCAGAAAGGGCTGGCAAGATATATTCAGGGCACTAAATGAGAAGAACATGCCGCCAAGAATACTTTATCCAGCAAGACTGACATTCAAAATGGATGGAGAGATAAAGAGTTTCCAAGACCTGCAAGGCTTAAAAGAGTATGCGACCACCAACCCGACACTGCAGGATATATTAAGGGGGGGTTTTTTAAAGGAGGAAAAATCCTAAGAATAGCATTGAACAGAAATATAGAGAAAATCTACAGAAAGAAAGAGCTCAAAGCTAACACGATGTAAATAAAAACGTATCTATCAATAATCACTCTCAATGTGAATGGCCTAAATATGTCCATAAAATGACACAGGGTTGCAGATTGGAAAAAAACGATAGGACCCATCCATAAGTTGTCTACAAGAGACCCATTTTGAACCTAAATATACACCCAGACTGAAAGTGAAGGGATGGAGAAGCATCTTTCATGCCAATGGTCCTCAAAAGAGGTCTGGGGTACTGATTCTCATATCAGATAAATTAGATTTTAAAGACTGTAGTCAGAGATACAGAAGGACACTACATCATTCTTAAAGGGACTATCCACCAAGATGATCGAACAATTGTAAATATCTATGCCCCCAACATTGGAGCAGCTAATTATATAAGAAAATTTTAATCAAGATAAAGAGTCATATTGATATAAATACATTAATAGTAGGAGAACTTAACATGCCTCTCTCAGTAATAGATCATCGAAACAGAAAATCAATAAAGAAACAAGAGCATTGAATGACACATTGGACCAAATGGACCTCATAGATATATACAGAACATTCCACCCTAAAACAACAGAATCCTCATGCTTCCCAAGTGCACATGGAACCTTCTCAAGAATAGACCACATACCGGGACACAAATAGGACTCAAATGATACCAAAAGACTGAGTTTGTTCCCTGCATATTCTCAGATCACAAAGCTTTGAAACTGGAGCTCAATCACAAGGAAAAGTTCGGAAGGAACTCAAACACCTTGAAGCTAAAGACCACCTTGATTAAGAATGCTTGGATCAACCAGGAGATCAAAGAAGAACTTAGGCAATTCATGGAAACCAATGAGAATGAAGACACTTAGGTCCAAAACCTATGGGATACAGCAAAGGCGGTCCTAAGGGGGAAATACATAGCCATCCAAGCCTCCCTAAAAAAAAAAATTGAAAAACCCAGAACACACCAGCTGTCTCTACACCTTAAAGAACTGGGGAATCAACAACAAATCAAACCAATTCCACACATAAGAAGGGAAATCATCAAGATTAGAGCAGAGATCAATGAGGTAGAAACCAGAGATACAGTAGAACGTATCAATGCAACTAAAAGCTGGTTTTTTGAAAGAATCAATAAGATAGATAAACCATAGGCCACACTAATCCAAAAGAAAAGAGAGAAAGCCCAAATTCATAAAATTATGAGTGAATAGGAGAGATCACAACTAACACCAAGAAAGTAGAAACAATCATCAGAAGTTATTATCAACAATTATATGCCAATAAGCTAAGTAACCTAGATGAAATGGATGCATTCCTGGAAAACTATAAACTCCAAACATTGAACCAGGAAGAAGTTGACAACCTGAATAGACTGATATCTAGTAACGAGATTGAAGCAGTGATCAAAAACTTCCCAAAAAACAAGAGCCCAGGACCAGATGGATTCCCTGGGGAATTCTACCAAACTATCAAAGAAGAAATAACACCTATTCTCCTGAAGCTGTTTCAAAAAATTGAAGCAGAAGGAAAACTTCCAGACTCTTTCTCTGAAGCCAGCATTACTTTGATTCTCAAACCAGGCAAAGACCCTACCAAAAAGACAATTTCAGACCAGTATCACTGATGAATATGGATGCTAATATTCTCAACAAGATCCTAGCAAACAGGATCCAAAAGCACATTAAAAAGATTATCCACCATGACCAGGTGGGATTCATCCCTGGGTTACAAGAATCTTTCAACATTAGCAAATCAATCAATGTGATAGAACAAATCAATAAGAGAAGAGAGAAGAACCATATGGTCCTCCCAATTGATGCAGAAAAAGCATTTGACAAAATCCAGCATCCGTTCCTGATTAAAACACTAGGGATAGGGGGAACATTCCTGAACTTCATAAAATCAATCTATGAAAGACCCACAGCAAATATCATCCTCAATGGGAAAAAGCTTGCAGCCTTCCCACTGAGATCAGGAACACGACAAGGATGCCCACTCTCACCAAGTCTTAGTATTAGAACATAGTATTAGAAGTCCTAGCAACAGCAATCAGACAACAAAGAGAAATAAAAGGTATCCAAATTGGCAATGAAGAAGTCAAACTCTCTCTCTTCACAGATGACATGATTCTTTAAATGGAAAACCCAAAAGACTCCACCCCCAAACTACTAGAACTCATACAGCAATTCAGCAACGTGGCAGGATACAAAGTCAAGGTACAGAAATCAATGGCTTTCTTATACACTAACAATGAAAATACAGAAAGGGAAATTAGAGAATCGATTCCATTTCCTATAGCACCAAGAACAATAAGATACCTGGGAATAAACCTAACCAAAGTGGTAAATGATCTGTATTTGAGGTTCTACAGAGCACTCATGAAAGAAATTGAAAAAGACACAAAAAGATGGAAGACCATTCCATGCTCTTGGACTGAAAGAATAAACATTGTTGAAATGTCTATACTGCCTAGAGCAATCGATACTTTTAAAGCCATTCTGATCAAAATACCACTGTTATTTTTCAAAGAGCTGGAACAAATAATCCTAAAATTTGCATGGAATCAGAAGAGACCCCGAATAGCTAAGGAAATGTTGAAAAACAAAAATAAAACTGGGGCATCACGTTACCTGATTTCAAGCTTAACTGCAAAGCTGTGATCACCAAGACAGCATGGTACGGGCATAAAAACAGACACATAGACCAGTGGAACAGAGTAGAGAGCCCAGATATGGACCCTGAAATCTACAGTCAAATAATCTTCGACATAGCAGGAAAAAATATACAGTGGAAAAAAGACAATCTCTTCAATAAATGGTGCTGGGAAAACTGGACAGCTATATGTAGAAGAATGAAACTCAACCATTCTCTTACACCATACACAATGATAAACTCAAAATGGATAAAATACCTCAATGTGAGACAGGAATCCATCAGAATCCTAGAGGAGAATATAGGCAGTAACCTCTTCGATATCAGCCACAGCAACTTATTTCAAGATATGTCTCCAAAGGCAAAGGAAACAAAAGCGAAAATGAAATTTTGGGACTTCATCAAGATCAAAAGCTTCTGCACAGCAAAGGAAACAGTCAACAAAACAAAGAGGCAACCCATGGAATGGGAGAAGATATTTGCAAATGACAGTACAGACAAAAGGTTGATATCCAGGATCTATAAATAACTCCTCAAACTCAACACACACACAAAACAGACAATCATATAAAAAATGGGCAGAAGATATGAACAGACACTTCTCCAATGAAGACATACAAATGGCTATCAGACACATGAAAAAATGTTCGTTATCACTAGCCATCAGGGAGATTCAAATTAAAACCACATTGAGATATCACCTTACACCAGTTAGAATGGCCATAATTAGCAAGACAGGAAACATCATGTGTTGGAGGGGATGTGGAGAATGGGGAACCCTCTTACACTGTTGGTGGGAATGGAAGTTGGTGCAGCCACTTTGGAGAACACTGTGGAGATTCCTCAAGAAATTAAAAATAGAGCTTTGCTATGACCCTGCAATTGCACTACTGGGTATTTACCCCAAAGATACAGATGTAGTGAAAAGAAGGGCCATCTGTACCCCAATGTTTATAGCAGTGATGGCCATGGTCACCAAACTGTGGAAAGAACCAAGATGCCCTTCCACGGACAAAGGGATAAGGAAGATGTGGTCCATATACACTATGGAGTATTATGCCTCCATTAGAAAGGATGAATACCCAACTTTTGTAGCAACATGGACGGGACTGGAAGAGATTATGCTGAGTGAAATAAGTCAAGCAGAGAGAGTCAATTATCATATGGTTTCACTGATTCGTGGAGCATAACAAATAGTATGGAGGACAATGGGAGTTAGAGAGGAGAAGGAAGTTGAGGGAAATTGGAAGGGGAGGTGAACCATGAGAGACTATGGACTGTGAAAAACAATCTGAAGGTTTTGAAGGGGCGGAGGGTGGGAGGTTGGGGGAACTAGGTGGTGGGTATTGGAGAGGGCACGTATTGCATGGAGCACTGGGCATGGTGTAAAAACAATGCATACTGTTACACTGAAAATAAATTTAAAAAATTAAAAAAAATTTAACTGAGAAAAAAAGAAAAAAAAGTAATGAGATCTTGCCATTTGTGATGACATGGATGGAACTAGAGGGCATTATGCTTAGCAAAATGAGTCAATCTGAGAAAGACAACTGTCATATGATCTCTCTGATATGAGCAAGTAGAGATATAATGTGGGTGGCTTGGATGGTAGGAAAAGAATAAATGAAACAAATGGGATTGGGAGGGAGACAAACCATAAAAGACTCTTAATCTCACAAAATAAACTGAGGGTTGCTGGGGGAAGGGGGGTCAGGAGAGGGTGGTGGGGTTATGGACATAGGGGAGGGTATGTGCTATGGTGAGTGCTGTGAAGTGTGTAAACCTGGAAATTCACAGACTTGTACCCCTGGGGTTAATAAAGTGTTATATGTTTATTTAAAAAATAAAAAAAGGAAATACCAAAAAAAAAGACTAATTGTTAAAAAAAGTTAATATCTAATAAATAGTACATTCTTTATAATATAAAAAATAAAATAAAATAAATGAAAAGAAAACAAAGAGAGGTGATATGTTGAAAGTATACAGCATACCTGCTCAGTGGCAGATCACGGTATCCAACTGGACAAGAAAGGATGTCAATGTAGGTACAAATTAGCTCAGCACAAAGCATCAGAGAGAGAGAGGGAGAGAGCTCAAAGTATCCACAATTACTATTTGAGAGGAGAATGAATAAAGTATCCTAAGATGTCATAGGAGATTTTCTATTCTCACTGTTTATCAGACAAAGCCCATATGTAAGAAAAGAAAAGTCATTGATTTCATATAAGCCTGGTTTTTTTAATTGTTATTATTCTTGGTTTCCAAACTTGGTTTCCATTAGAGTTGGATTTAAAAAAAAATATTTAGACCTGAGACTTCTAAATTTCAGAGAACATAAGTGGAGTTTCTGACGTTCTTTCCAAGATCTAACATCCACTTTCCGCTTCTGATATCTAAATATTTTCTTATAAAACCAAGGTGAAAGTATGCATTTTTTCCTATAAAGTGTTGTACACAAAGATCTATCTATTAAAAAAAACAGTTTCTGATGCTAAATATCAAGAGCTACAAATATTTGGATGGCTGGTGTATAGTGTTTTTCCTTCCACAGGCAATGAAACTCCCCAATGTGTCCAGTGCACTGAATATCAGCTGTTAGGATTCCAGAACATTCTTGGATGGCAGACACTGTTATTTGCCATCTTCCTGTTCATCTACTTTCTCACAGTCACAGGAAATGTTGTCATTGTTGCAGTGGTTAGCCAAGACCAGAGGCTGCACTCATCCATGTATGTATTTCTCAAATACCTCTTCTTTCTGGAGATCTGGTATACATCCATCACCGTGCCCCTTCTCCTAGCCAACCTGTTCTCTCACAGCCAACCCATCCCCTTCCCTGCCTGTATGACACAGCTTTACTTCTTTGTGTTCTTTGGGGCTACTGAGTGCTTCCTCCTGTCCATGATGGCTTGTGACCGATACCTGGCCATCTATAGCCCACTCCACTACTCTTTCTTGATGAGTCCTGAAATCTGCACCACGTTGGTGGCAGTCTCCTGGTTGACAGGTGTTGGCACAGGATTTTAACCCTCCATAATGATTTCCAAGTTGGATTTCTGTGGTCTTAATCAGATCAATCATATCTTCTGTGACCTCCCTCCCCTCATGCAGCTCTCATGTTCCAATGTGTATCTCACGAGGATGGTCATCTTCATCTTGTCAGTTGCAGTGCAAGGCATTTGTTTTCTTCTTACACTTGTGTCCTATGTTTTCATTGTATCTACCATACTGAGAATCCCTTCAGCATCTGGATGGATGAAGACCTTTTCCACATGTGGCTCCCGTTTGGCTGTTGTCACTATCTACTACGGGATCATAATCTCTATGTATGTTCGACCCAATTACCATCTGTCACCTTAAATCAACAAGATCAATTATGTCTTCTACACTGTGGTTATCCCACTGCTGAAACCTGTTATATATAGTTTGAGGAACCAAGAATTCAAAGAGGTTGTTATAAAAGAAATAAAAAAAGAAAGAAAGAAAGAAAGAAAAGAAATTTGTTGTTGTTGTTGTTTGTTTGTTTGTTTGTTTGTTTCTCAGGGAAGGAAAATTAGCATAGAACATGTAATGGATCAAGTTTGGGAATATATGAGTAACAGATTCAGAGCCTTCAAACCTGGATGTCATCCTTGGTGCCATGTTGAATTCCATAAGCCATAATGAAAGAGTTTCTTCATGGCCTCTTGGCAACAACTCCTCAGAAGATAAATTGCCTCTACAACATCACTTTAGGGGCATTTTTGTCCTTTGGAAGTTTCATCATCTGGTGAGAATCTAATCATATGATTCAATGGTGTGATGATTTTACATATTATTTTCAGATTTTATAGGAGAATTTCTCCTGAGTTCACAAAGTATATGTGGTGAAAGTTATACATCTTTGAAGAACGGATAGGAAACTGGTATTATAGATTCAGTTCCTGGTGGTACTTGTGCCTATTGAATGTCTGTGGAATAAATAAATGAAAAAAAAAAGGAAAAGACATACAAATTATTGTTGACTTAAATTATCTCCTCATGACAAAAATAAAGAATTTTTGAAATGCCCAAGTTTATCTACAGGAACTTAGACATTTTAATGTTTTCAGTTTAATTAAATCCTAGGAATGAAATGGAACATGGGAAGGAGGAAGACAAAGGGAAGGAGGCATAAGTGGATGGAGAGGGATGGGTCGGGAGGGAAGGTGAGAAAGGGAGAAGGGGAGAGAAAGACAAAAGTTAAGAGAGAGAGAGAGAACATGCTCAAGGGGGAGGGGAAAATGAAGGAAAAGGAAGAGAAGGAAAGGGAAGGGAACAGATAGGTGGGGAGGAAGGCAGGAAGAAAGGAGTCAAACTTTCTTTTATTCAGCCATTGTTTAGAAGACCTCTGCTACTCCTGCCTACTGTCTCATTCACTAATTCCACAGATATTTTGAAGCCCTTTATATATACCAGTCCTCTTCTTGCAGTTTGGATTGCCCAGGGACACAAAGTAAAGAAATGGCCAAGGGATATTTGGCCTGAATAGAGCCTCTAGTTTTGAAGGAGAGACATATATAATGACTTATCCAAGGAGTAATGGATTTATATCTATTTGTGATGTTTTCTGTGAAACAGTAGAGTATAAACTGGCTTATCTACATGGAACAGTAAGGTCTGAATTAACATAGAGTGTTAAGAAAGCTTTCTATGTTTACATTGTACTTTAATCTACAATTTACAGATGAGGAGAATAAGAATGTATGTGGTATCCCAGAGAGGGAGCATGGCATGAATGCCAGGAGAAGAAGTCTTGGGAATGTGGGGATGGAGGAAGGAGACAAGTTTGGAAAGAAAGCAAGAGCTCGTTCCTGCAGATCATTGAAAGCCCTATAAGGGTTTTTGGATTTTATACTGAGACAAATGATGGATTATCAAAGGGTATCAAATAGGAAATGACATGATATATTTTATATTTGTGAATCTCACTGCTGTTTAGAGAATAGAGTGACAGAAAAAAAGACCTGCTGATGTCATAGCAATAACCCACATGGGAGAGGATCTTGGCTATATTTTAGGTTTGATGATGCCTTACAAATAGTAAGGCTAGGTGTGAAAATTCAAGACTCATTCAATCATGCCCACACAGTGAGATCAGTCTGTATTCTCTTCCCAGTCCAGTAACCCATTTGTGATATAGTTCACATCAATCCCTGAGCTTTAGGGACAAGGGCACTTTCATTCTTTGGCACATGTTTTTAGTTCTTTTGGTTCTTTTGATTCAAATAATGCATTGGAATCTGAAATAGGACAGGAAGTGGATGGCTTTAAAATACAGAGAACAAACTGGGAAGTGGTAGAGGTGAGGCAGTAGGGGGATTTGTTAAATTGGTGGTGGGTATTAAGGAGAAAAGTTGTTTTGATGAGTACCAGGTGTCATATGTAAGTGATGAATTTGCTAAATTCCACTTCTGANACCAGGTGTCATATGTAAGTGATGAATTTGCTAAATTCCACTTCTGAAACAAAAAGGAAACAAACAAAAATTTATTTTTTTAAATTTCCTTTATTGTGCTCTTTATCTCTGATTCATTCTTTTTTTTTTTTTTATTTCTGTGTTAAGAGTATCACTGATAGGGGCATCTGGGTGACTCAGTTGGTTAAGCATATGCCTTGGCTCAGGTTGTGATCCCAGTGTCCTTGGATGGAGTCCTGCATTGGACTCCCTGTTCAGTGGGAAACTGCTTTTCCCTCTGCCTGCAGCTCCCCCATCTGTGCTTTCTCTCTGTCCAACAAATAATTAAATAAAATCCTTTAAAAATAATAAAAAAATAGTCTTATTGATGTCCTCCATTCTTTTCCCAGGTTATCTGGATATCTGCATGTTAATTGTTTTAAATCATCTCTCAGGCATATTGCTTATTTCCACTTTGCTTTGGTCTCTTGATGTGGTTTTGTCCTATTCTTCATTTGGGAGATTTTCCTCCATATCCTCATTTTGTCTAACTTTTCTCTGTCTGTTTCTTTGTGTTAGGAAAGTTGACTACTTCTCCTGCTGTTAATGAAAATAGTCTCATGGAAAAGAGGTCCTATAGTTAGCTCCTGTGGCGCAGTGTCCCCTGTTCCCTGGGATCTTGTGCTTCAGGGAGTGTCTCCTTATACACATTGTTTGTGCTCTGCTTTTGAGTCTTGGTCTCTTTTTTCCTTTAGTCCAGTGATCTGCAGAAGCTCTCTTTGCTTATTGTAGGCAATGTTTGTTCCCAAGTAATGGTGGGCCATGTTTTAGCAAAGTGTGTCGTGGTCTGCTTGGGAAATGAGACCGGCACCATTGCTGCCAGACACGTAGATCAAGAGATATGGTGTTAGCATGTTTTTTTTTTTTTTTCTGGTGTTTTGAGTTAGGGGTCTACAGTGCATGGACTAAGGGGAGCATGGCTTGGAGGGTGAATCAGAGGTGATGCATGAGTGGGGGGAATTTTTGTAAGTAGGTAAGCATGTAGGCACAACACTGGTTTCTGAAGGAGGCCATTGTTTATGTTGGGACTGGGAGACATCACCTGCCTCCTCCTTTGTTCCTGGAATGGTGTTCCTGTGATCCCTCTCTCTGGGCCATGCTCTGAGATGAGGAAATCATATTCCCTCCTGTCTTCCTCCACTTATATCTTTTAAACTGCTTGGTCTGCACTATATCAGCAGGGGATGTTTTCAGTGTTGTTCTTTAGGTAAAAAAAGCTCTCTGGGCTCTCAAAGATGAGCCCACTAATATTTAAAATTCCAGGCTTTGAGTCCCACTGGTTTTAAACTCATGAGATTCAGTCTGTTGGACTTCCAAAGTGAAATATTATGGGGATTCATACTCCCCATGGGTTTTCTTGTATGAGTGTCTGTTTCCCACCATTCTCTGTGCCACCAGCTGCCTCCCCACTGTGGACAACCACAGTCAGTTTTGTTCCCAGAAGTCATGACCCTCCTTACCTTGTTCAATGTGGTCTCTTCTCTCCCTTAGGTTATGACATTTGTTCTGTCAGTCTTTGGGTTGGTTTCTGGGTTACTTACACTGCTGTGAAGGTTATCTAATTGTTTCTGTGGTATAAGACAAGCTTGGGGTCCTCCTATCCTGCCATTTTCCCAGAAAACCTGAGAGATTGAAATCTTTTATTCTAATATCAAGAACAAAATAAATTAAGGATGTGCTCACTTTTGTCACTTTTATTCAACATAGTATTGGAAATAGCAGTTAGAGAAATTAAACAAGCAATAGACATCCAAATTGGAAAAGAAGATCTATACTTACAGATAACATAATCTTATATATAGAAAATCCCATATAGTATATTAAAAAAGTACTAGAACTAATTAATTCAGCAAATTGTTTATGGTATGAGATTAATACCTAAAAACCAGTGTGCTACCATATGCTAGAAATGAATAATCTGAATATGAAATTGCATGGGTAATTTTACATATCAAAGTGGCTGGACCACAGTGCTCAGATATGTGGTTGTGGTCAAATGTTAATCTAGATGTTGTTATAAGAGTGTTTTGGATAAGATTAAAATTTAATTCAGTGGACTTTGAGTACAGCAGATTTTTTTCTAAGATTTTATTTATTTATTTGACAGACCGAGATCAGAGAGGCAGGTGTGGGGGTTCAGAGGGAGGGATGCTCCTTGCTGAGCAGAGAGCCCAATGCAGGGCTTGATCCCAGGACTCTGGGATCATGACCTGAGCAGAAGACAGAGGCTTCAACCCACTGAGCCACCCAGGCACCCCTAGTAAAGCAGATTTTTATTCCATGATGTGGTGCACCTTATTGAATCATCTGAAGCTTAAATGGAACAAACGTTTGAACTCTTCTGACCAGGAGGGAATGAGGTAGCAGAAGACCTTCAGACATTAAATACAGCATTAACTGTTCTTTCATTTCCAGAGTGCTGGCCCACGCTGCAGATTTTGGACTTTGACTTGCAAGCCTCCATAATCACTTGAGACAATTCTTTAAAATAAGGGATATATATTACATATATAATAAAGACAATGTGTGTATATACACACTGCGGGCGAGCAGTATTAATGCCCCTGTTTGTTTTGTTTTTGTTTTTTGTTTTTTGTTTTTTCCTGAAGTGGCACAAACTTGTTAATATATTAAAATTTTCCTAGATAAGAAGTGCTATACTAAGAGTATAACAATGATTTATCATTGTGGAAATTTGTTAAGAAACAGTTTAGCTTATGTCAAAACCATCATCAGTAGATATGTCTAAAATGTGCTACCAGTCAGGGTCATATGCTTTTTAGAGCACAAGATAGATTAAAGTTGAAGCTTTGGGATTAGATTTTACTTACACTCTAACTTTTAGTAAGAGAAACAAATTCAATGAGGGGATGTCATTCAAAAAGATTGGATGATCCAGCACTGGTTAAGTAACAGAGTGTAGCAATGCCACTTTCGAAAGGAATGGGAAGAAATTTATAGTGGGGTCCAAAAAACAATAACAACAACAACAACAAAAACGGAAAAGAAATACCATAAATATATTTTTTCTGAGTAAATATTATTAGTTCCTGATACTGAGGACATTACTTAAAAGACACTACAATATATGTTGC
>NW_019154187.1:1535640-1548740 GCF_002288905.1 Enhydra lutris kenyoni
TCCTGATACTGAGGACATTACTTAAAAGACACTACAATATATGTTGCTTCCAAATATTCACAATGTATTAAAATTTTACTTGATTAGATAAGTCCATATTTTTTACAAATACACACACACATGCATACACAGTGCAAGTCTGACCTATTTATAAGCTAAGAAGAAAGAAGTTAGTGAGCCTATAATTTATTTATGTATTTACCCATCTGTTCCTCTCAAATCATCAAACTAATGTGTTTAAAGATTCAATATCATGTTCAAATCTCAAGAAAAGTCTCTTCATTTGTGTAGAGTGTGTTGAGGCAAAATAAAAAAACTCATTTCCTTGCCATGATCTCATTAAGACACGTGGAAAGCCTATGCTAATTACTTGGCAAGAATTTTCTCATAATTAATCCTTAGGGAAGCTAACTTCCCTCCACACTGTTTTCCCATGGTGGAACATCCTTGTCCACTTGCATTCTTGTCTATGGTTTCTAGTAACAGACCCATTGTTTGCAAAACTGCTTAAATTACCAACATCAACATACTGTCAATAGCCAGCACAAAATTTATTTCTGATGTGGGAACAAAATTTCATTTAACCAAAGCTAAGAGTTACTAAGTCAGATATTTACTGGATTAAGTTAAAATATTTAGTCAAAGTGAGGTTATTTCTCAAAGCTTTGAACAGTGATAATAATTTAATAAATTAATTGTATACATTTTATGGTTTATATGAATCCAGAAGGGTAACAAACAAGAGTAATCTCTAGAGAACAGACAAAATTTATATTCTTGGAAAGATTTCATTGAGATATAGCTACACATTCAACATGAAATTAAAATAGAGGGAGTTTCAGGGGAGTCTGTAAGTTTTCTAAGCAAAAAATTATTTGTAATCAAACTATTTATTGTTCTATGATTATTATTTCACCACAATTTATGTTGTTATTTAAAATTTATTTTACTAAATATGTTGTTAATTTTAAACAATGACAAAAAATAGCTCTTCTTACTCTATGTATATTGGTTCTAGATTCACTTGACTACTATCAGAATCTCACATTATATTCTTGGATTCCTTGTTGACTATAAATCATGAGAGATAAGATTTATTAGAACTACTTTTCTAATTAAAAGAAAGGATAACTTTGCAGTTGAAAGTCTGGTCACTGATTTCAAAGCAAATAAAATGAAACCAAAGTGTATATATTTTGGGTCAAATTAAGTTTTTATTCAAGTCTTCTGATTCAACTGTAGTTGTTATAAAAACTGAATGCACTTTCAAACTATTTCCTCAGTATGTTCTGCTTGCTGGAGAAATACTTGTAAAAGCAGAATATGAAGCTATTGTACATTAGTTTTGATAACAACATACTGCATCACCACAGTGTTTGCATTACTTTCAGGAAAAGTCATAAATATAGAGCCACCACAAAATGAACTTGGTACAAAGAAGCCCTTACACATGCACTTGTGCAATGTTTCCATGGAGTCCTAAGTATTACAGAAAATATTACAAATCAGACACTTATTGCTTCACTCTACATTAAGATTTGTTTCCCTTTTTTCTCTTATGTATTATACATCAGCATATGATAAAATTTGATGACAGAGGAAAAACTACTGTTTCATCCATATGTTAGAATTAAATTTCTATAAAGAAGTCAAAGGCCTGCTATACAAGGATGAACATCAGTCATTCTCTGGTACTCAGATATGCAATAGGTTAATTGAACACATTAAGTTCTTTGGCCCTCATACTTATTAAAGTTATGGATAGAATCTCTAGATTATTCTGTGTGTACTAACTTTGGAAAAAGGAATTTCTACATTCATGGAAATAGCAATTTCCAACAGAAGTTAGGAAAGAGAGTCTGAAAAGATGTTTATTTAATGTAATTACTGTACATTTCCTTTCTTTCTATACAATTGTAGAATCTAGCACAAAGTTCTTTTTTTTTTTCCAACAGCATATGGAAAATGATCTTATCTAGTGTGCTTTTAGCCTCTTTTTGACTTTTAAGTTATTCTATGTGTTTACATTTACACTCCTATACATTGCATTACCTGATTTTTCAAGAGGGAAATTAAAGTACAGAAAACATTTTGATAAAAGGCATACAGCAAGTAAATGATTGAATCTAGGATTAACTCCACAGTTGGCCAACAAATTCAGGAATATTAGACTAGTTAATATATGACTCCTTAAACTATTATAGGGGCAAATCCACTGTAGCCAATATGTTTACATATCTAAAAAGTTAACAAATAAAATGACTGCTAGTATTTATTTCTGCAAGCTATCTTCCATACACAGATAATTAAAATTTAAGT
The DNA here is from genome assembly GCF_002288905.1 of Enhydra lutris kenyoni. Taxonomy (NCBI): domain Eukaryota; kingdom Metazoa; phylum Chordata; class Mammalia; order Carnivora; family Mustelidae; genus Enhydra; species Enhydra lutris. The sequence goes on from NW_019154187.1 coordinate 1,537,960, forward strand.
AACTGAGAAGAGTTTTTCTTGGTTTTCAAATTCAAAAAAAATCATACCCTCTTCCCTAAAACTAGAGACCACAAAGATAAAAGTTTAGATACAGAAAAATATAAAACCAAAAAAATGCAGTGTTTTATACCTCTTTTAAAAAATTCTCATGAGTAATTTCAAGTTTCAAATACATTTCCTTTCTGTAAGAATTAATGATATATATTTTTCAGAATTTACACTGCCTTTCATTTTACATCAGTAAAGATCTGAGGCTCATATCTTCAGACTAACACCCCCCCAAAAAAGATGGAGCTTATAAGTAAAGTAAGAATGAACACCTTGTCATAATTTGACACTTCACAAAATAAATGGAAAAATAGAGAATGAAATATTGTAAAGGCAGTGACTACAGGGCATGACAATGTGTTGATGTGGAAGGTTATGGTGTAGTTCACAACATACTTGATTGAGTTGATATAACAATGTTCTGACACATAATAAATAACTATCCATACATGTTCACTCCTAGTAGAAACCTGAACTGGAAAGACTTGAGGAGATTTGTAAAAACGTGATGACCACTTTTATCTGAAAGTTTGCCAAATTTAAAAGAAAGTAAGCATTGCCTTTAAATTCTAAAGATTCTAGTCTGTGATTTATTGTTTTGTCTCATTGTACTTCTCCATGTCTCTTCTCATACCCTCCTTGACTTCCTTGTTCCTTAGACTGTAAATGAAAGAATTCATCATAGGGATGATGACTTCATAGAACACAGAGATGAGTTTGTCTCCTTCTGCCAAATAGAGGGACTTGAGTCTCATGTACCTGATCATTCCTGTTCCACAATATATGGTCACCATGATCAGGTGGGAAGTACATATGGAAAAGGTTTTCTTCCTGCCTTTAACAGTCTATTTTCATCACAGCCATCAGCATGCAAAGGTAGGAGAGTATAATGAAGAGGAAAGGGAATAACGTATTTCCAGCCCCTCCTATGGCCATGACAGTCTCAAGCAGGTATGTATCAGCACAGAACATGTGAAGAAGAATAGGCAATTCACGGAAAATATAGTCAACAACATATGGACCACAGAGTGGAAGAATTATGAGGTAGAGCAGCACCACTGAAGCAAAAACAAAACAACAAACAAACAAATGAACAAAAAAAATTATCCAGGCCTCCAGAGCCAATGTCAGGCATACAGACCAGTTCATGATGAGAAGATATCTTAGTGGGTAACAAATGGTCACATATTGATCCAGAGCCATCACTACAAGGAGAAAGCACTCAGTTGACTCCAGGAATAGGTGATGTAAGTCTGAGCAATACAGAAGTTGTGAGATATGACTTTTCTGCTTGCAAGGAAATTAAAAAGCATCTTGGGGACCACAAATGTGCTAAAAATAAGTTAAGAATAAAAATAAAATAAAAAAAAATAAAAAATAAGTTGAGAAAGGCCAGATGACAGAGATATACATGGGTGTCTTGAGAGAGGAATCTAAAATTACTAAGAAGATGATGGCTGTTTCCAAAGAGATTTTCCAGGAAGACCAGAGAGAAGAGTAAAAAGAGTGGAACCTCCATTTGGGGGTGACTGGAAAATCCTACAAGCACCAGCTCAATGATGGTGCTGGAATTTTCATGACTCATTTTGACTATGAAAAGTTTCCTGCTGAGATGAGAGGGAAGCAAAAGCCAAAAATGTTCTTATTTTAAAATAGTGAGATTAAACCAATTCCCTTGTCATAGCAACTACAATGCTGAAGATAAATGAATCTTAAAAATCTTAACACTTATTTGTGAAATTTCACTGGGCAAGTATTTTATTCAAAGGAATAAGAACATCAAATCAGTCTGCATCATGCAACTGTCTGTTTTTGATGAATTACAAGTTTTCGTTTTTAAGCTGAAAATTTCTCCCACTTCTATTCATTGTATCATATGTACTACACAACACACCTATACATTTTACTGATCAAATATTATCCATTTCTTAGAAAGGAACTAGAGTTTCACAAACAGAAAGATTTGTCCAATATTCCAAGTAGAAAATACTAGACTTAAAATTATTCTATTGTCCTTTCACTGTAATAAAAAATCAGAAGTAATAATACATCTTGCATTTAGCAATACAAAAGATTGATTTTTTTGTTTGTTTGTTTTCTTTCCTGGTACCTATGGACCATAAATTACAATGTCAAAAAAGTATAATACACAAAATGTAATTATTTTGATGATTTTCAATACCTCAATATTAGTAAGAATAGCATAATTAATTGCCTAAACAGTTGAATTTGCAAATTTCTATTAGTGATCTTAGAAAAATAATTAAGTTGTTTCAAAGTTAAGCTTTTTGATCATTTTAAGAGCAGTGTGAAATTGCATATGGGTTTATTTCTCATTTATGGGCATATATTTTCAGTGATACATTTATGCTCTTTATCAATATCTCTGAATTAAGTTTGCCAATCTGAGATGAAAGGGGTGATATAGATTGGTTATATAATGTGTTGACTACCTTACACACCAACACACACACACACACACACACACACACACGCTAGTTGTTATTAACAAATCACCACAACTCTAATAAAAAAAAAAGCAAAACAAAATGCTTATGATAATCTTTAACCTTATGAGAATGTTTCAACACAAAGAACATAAAAAGTAAAAGATACAATCTGAAGTTTGCATAGAGTCAATTAACCTCCCTGTACCCTAATATCTCTCTTTTCTCCACTAACTGATATTTCCAGTGTGAAATTTCCCCTTTTTTGTAAGTTCCTTGTTGACTTCCACATAAGATATTTTCTATTTCTTTCTCCAACTCTCTATTCTGCTTTCTTTGCTGTGTGCACAATTTAAATCAATAGGTGATCAGATCACAGGACTCACACCACAACTAGATAGGGGAAGGAGAAGGTAGAGATTCCAAGAAAAAAGAAAAGAGAGACAGAAACAAATACAGAAAGAGGGAGAAAGAATCAAAGGGCCAGAGAGAGAAAGTTCAGAGGCAGAAAGAGAGAGGGACAGAGGAACATTGTCAGAGAAACAAAGAGAGCTAAAGGGACAAAGAAGAACACAGAGATATTGAGAGAGACAGAAAAACAGAGAGACAGAGAGAAAGAATACCCACAGGCAGAAAGTGAGAGAGACACATCGAAAGTATGGCAGAGAAACAGAGACACACAGGGAGAAACACCAAAAGGGAGGGACAGAGTGTTTACAGGAAGAATTTCAACTCTGTACCTGGGAAAGAAAGTAGGCTTAGGGGAGAAGAGCACATACTTGCCCTTTCTTTTTTGTTCAGAAATATTTCCTTCCATAGCCTCCTCTGTACTGGCAACTGATAAATGAATTTTCCTGGATAGGGTCAAACTATGAAATCTCCATCTGTAAAGGGGACAGCATGAGAACCACAACCATTTGCTAATTCACCATATTTAATACTATGCAGAATTTTCCATTTCTTGACAATGTGCTTCTCAGTCCTTGAAAGTTATGTTGACTAGAAAGAGACAACTATGAATAGTGATATTAAAAGCTGTTCTCCTTATTTTACAGTATTAATTTCAGCATATAAGTTCTTCACAGTTTCCTTGTTCATTTCCTTAATTATCTCAAATTTATACTACAATTTGTGGAAGTAAAGGGTAGAATCAAGAAAAAAGAGATTCTTTGTCAGGCATTAAAAATCCAGAGTAGGGACTTGAGTGAGTAAAGTTAAAGCTATTTATAAACAGAGGCAAAATTTCAAGCTGCGTCCAAAGGGGAGCTAGTTAACTTCATGTAAGAAAGAAAAACAAAATAATTTATATTCCTCTTAGTGCTAATGGCAGCCAGCTGCTCAATGTAATCTATAGTTTTCTATTTATCATGGCAGCTGTTAATTCCATTACTTCTCCAAGAGAAATATCTCAATTTGTCATTTCTAATAGTAAATGCTAATGGTGTGTTTTTAAAATAAGTATGGATTTTCTTAACTGAAATTTTGTAAAAGCTCTAGAGAATCCAACTGTTTTTCAAGTTATCTGCTTACACTTCACCCACTAGAAAAGATCATTTTCATTCTCATAACATAAAAGCAAGTTTATCAACATTTGTGTCTATGTGTCTATAAAGTATGGCTAATCTACAAAGGAAATTGGTAATTTTCATTTTGGGAAGAGTGATAAGTAATTGATCATAGTTCTTCAAGGAGAGATGTTCATAGTTTTACTAATCAGAATTACAGAACAGATTCTTGCTTGATTTGGATTGCTGGTTTTTTTTCCCAAGGTTTTATTTGAATTCCAGTTAGTTAACATACAGTGTAATATTAGATTCTGGAGTAGAGTTTAGTCATTCCTCACTTATATACAATACCCAGCAATCATCACAAGTGCCCTCCTTAATACCCATCACCTATTTAACACATCCCCTACCCTTCCCCCCAGAGTAACCCTCAGTTTATTCTCTACAGTTAACATTCTCATTCCTGGTTTGCCTCGCTCTTTTTTCCCTGTGTGTCCATCTGCTTTTTTCTTAAACTCCACATATGAGTGAAATCATATGGCATTTGTTTTCTTTGACTGATTTACTTATTTATTTTTAAACATTTTATTATTTATTTGACAGAGAGAGACACAGCGAGAGAGGGAACACAAACAGGGGGAGGAGGAAAGGGAGAAGCAGGCTTCCCACTGAGCAGAGAGCCTGATGCTGGGCTCCATCCCAGGACCCCAGGACCATGACCCGAGCTGAAGGTGGACACCCAATGACTGAGCCACCCAGACGCCCCTATGACTGATTTATTTTGCTTAGTATAATAGTCTCTAGCTCCAAACATATTCTTGTAAATGGCAAGATTTCATTCTTTTCTTATGGCTAATATTCCACTATGGAGTGTGTGTGTGTGTGTGTGTGTGTGTGTGTGTGTGTGTGTGTGTTTAATCACATCTTCTTTATACATTCATATGTCAAGGGATTTGGACTCTTCCCATATTTTGGCTATTGTTGGAAATGTTGCTATAAAAAGTAGGGAACATGGGTCCCTTTGAATCAGTATTTTTGTAACCTTAGGGTAAATACTTACTAGTGCAATTGCTAGATCATAGGGTAGTTCTATTTTTGATGTTTTCAGGAACTTCCATACAGTTCTCTAAAGTGATTGCACCATTTTCCATTCTCATCAACAGTGTAAAAATGTTCCCCATTCTCAAAATCCTTGTCAACACCTGTCCTCTCCTTTGTTGTTAATTTTAGCCATTCTGACTGATATGTGGAGATATCTTCTTGCAGTTTTAATTTGTATTTCCTTCAGGATGAATTATGTTGAGCATATTCTCATGTGTCTATTAAGCCATCTGGATGTCTACTTTGGAAAAATGTTCATGTCTACTGTCCATTTTTAACTGAATTGTTTATTTCAGGGATGTTGTGTTTTATAAGTTCTTCATATATTTCAGATAATATCTCTTTATCAGGTATGCCATTTGCAAATATCTTTCCCAATTTCAAAGTTTGCTGTTTAATGTTATCAATTGTTCCTTTCACTGTGCAGAAATTTTTATCTTGATTAAGCCCCAATAGTTTATTTTTACTGTTGTTTCCCTTGCCTAGGAGAAATATCTTATAAGAAATAGTTAAGGCCTATGTCAAGGAAGTTACTTCCTGTGTTCTCCTCTAGCATTTGATGGTTTCCTGTCTTACATGTAGGTCTTTCATCCATTTTCAATTTGTTTTTGTGAATTGTGTAAGGTGATCCAGTTTCATCCTTTTGCATGTTCCTGCCCAGTTTTCCCAGTACTGTTTGTTAAAAAGACTGGCTTTTGTCCATTGGATATTATTCCATGTATTTTCAATTATTAGTTGACCATACAACTGTGGGTTCATTTCTGGCTTTTCTATTCTGTTTCACTTATCAACGTGTCTGCCACAATTCTCTGCCAGTACCATAATGTCTTGATCACTCCTGCTTTGTAATAGAACTTGAAGTCCAGAATTGTGATGCCTACAGTTTGCTTTTCTATTTCAAGATTGCTTTGGCTTTGTGTGGACTTTTGTGTGGTTCCATAAAATTTTAGAATTTTTTGTTCTACCTTTGTAAAAAAATGTTGGTAGCATTTTGATAGAGACTGCCTTAAATTTGTAGTCTATTTGGGTAATATAGACATTTTAACAATATTTGTTCTGATCCACAAGCATGGAATGTTTGTCCATTTGTTTGTGCCATCTTCAAGTTCTTTAATCAGTCTTTTATACTTTTTAGGCTACAGATCTTTGAATTCCTTGGTTAGGATTATTCCTAGGTATCTTATTGTTTTTGGTGCAGTTGTCAATGGGATCTACTTGACTTCTCTTTCTGCTGCTTCATTCTTGGGGTATAAAAATGCAACAGATTTCTGGACAATGATTTTGTATCTTGCAACTGCATTGAATTTGTGCATCAGTTATAGCAATTTGGGGGCAATCTTTTCTGTTTTTGATATGGAGTATCATGTCATCTTACAAAGATAAAGAAACAAACAAATAAAAAAACAAAACAAAACAAAACAAAAACCCAAAACAGTAGAACTGATCAGTGAACAGGAGATACTTCTTTGAAAATATCAACAAAAGTGATAAACTTTTAATCTCAACTATCAAGAATAAAGACAGATAAAACAAATAAATAAAATCACAAACAAGACAGGAAAAGTAACAACCAATACTCCAGAAATACATTTATTAGAGATCATTATGAAAAAAAATTATGCCAACAAATTGGACAATCTAAAAGAAATGGATAAATTCCTAGAAACACATGAACTACCAAAACTGAAAATGAAGAAATCAAATATTTGAACAGACCAATAATCAGTAAAAGATTTGAAACAGTAAATAAAAAATAAATAAATAAAATAAAACTCTTAACAAATGAAACTCAAGTGTTAGATGGCTTTGCAGGTGACTTCTACCAATCATTTAAAGAATAAATACCTATCTTTTCAAATTAATCAAAAATATAAAAGTTAGGAAAACTTTCAAATTCATCCATTGAAGCCAGAATCACATGATACCAAAACTAGATAAAGAAAGAGAACTACAGATCAAATTCCCTGATGAACACAAATGGAAAAACGGTCAACAAAATACTAGTAAACCATATAAAAAATGCACTGAAAAACATTTTTTCACAATAAAGTGGGATTTATTCTGAAGATACAGAGATAGTTCAGTATTCACAAATTAATCAACATGATACATCATGTTTGAAAGAGAAAAGATGAAAACCATAGGATCATTTCTATAGATGAATAAAAAGCATTTGATAAAGTACAACAGGCTGGCTGGGTGGTTGAATTGGTTAAGCATCTGCCTTCAGCTCAGGTCATGATCTCAGGATCCTTGGATTGATTCCCACATTGGACTCTCTGCTCAGTGGAAAGTCTGCTTCTCCCTCTCACTCTCTCTCTGTGTTCTCTTTTTCTCTCAAATAAATTTTTAAAAAATCTTAAAAATAAAACTAATAAACTATTCATAATAAAGGCCATCAGAAAAAGTAGATTTACAGGAAACATACCTCAACATTTAAAGGACATTTATGAAAAAACCCACAGTAACATCATCTTAAATGATGAAAACCTGAGATTTTCCTGTAACAATAGAAGAAAGACAAGGATATCCACTCTTATCACTTTTAATCAACATAGTACTGGAAGTTCAAGTCACAGCAATCAAAAAACAAAAATAAATAAAAGACATCCAAACTGTAAGTAGTAATACTTTCACTATTTGCAAATGACATGACACTACATATAGACAACATGAAAGACTCCAGCAAAAATAAATAAACAAACAAACAAACAAATAATAAAATAACTTGAATAAAGTTGCAGGATACAAAATCAATACACATATTTTTTTCCTTTCAGTTGCATTTCTCCACAGTAACATCATCAGAATTGAAATTAAGAAAATAATCCTTTTTACAATTGTACCAAAAACAATAAAATACTTAGGAATAAACCTAACCAAAGAGATGAACTATCTGTACACAGAAAACTATAAAACACTAATGAAAGAAACTGAAGATGGTATAAAGAAATGGGAAGACATTGAAAATTGATGAAAGAGACTGCACGGGCAATAGATGTTGGAAGACTGGGGGACTCTATTTCAACTGGTTTCCTAAATTGAGCTGGTATCTGCCAGGCCACTATGAACACCCATGAAATCAGCCTGTAATGTAAAAATATACATCAGGATCTATACAAACAGAATATATCCAGTGGCTGGTTTCAAGGTATGAAATAGGAAGCCATGATTCCATGGATAGATACTGGAAGATAAATAGAAGGGGGAGAGAGCTGCCATAAACACTGGTGCTGGGAACGTCAAATAACATGGGACCACAAAAGCATCCCAAGCTGGGGCATGGGCACAGACTCACAGACTGGTAACGACAGGGAAAAGGACTTTACGGCAGCCCCTAGGCTGAAATCTGGAGCTGTGGGGGAGCAAATGTGAACTGGGAGCAGCTGGTGGTTTTTAAAGAATGGAGGGCAGAGATGTGTCTCGACCTGGAACTGAGGGCTGGAAGCACTGTGGTGGGGTACACAATCCAGATCCCTGCAGTTTTAACAACACAGACAAAAATGGAGTCAGTGTGACCTGGAGGGTTTTCTGGAGAACAGTTTGTGATCTCTCTTTTCTGGGACAGAAGTTTGGACACAGTCACCTCTGCTTTGAATCTTGGAAGGAATACAGAAACTCACCAGGGGAAGCCACCAGAGAAAAAAAGACTCCCAAAACCGGTTTTCAATGAGCCCATCGCCCACCAGAGAGGGCAAGGCAATTCTGTCCAAACAGGGTTGCCTGAGTAACAGTGCAGTGGGCTCCTCCTCCCCCAGAAGACAGGTTGAAAGAATAAGTAACCAAGAACCCGAAAGTCCCTATAAAACAGGTAAATCTTCCTCGGATTATGGTCTATAGTTTGGAATCTGTACATTCCCTCAACCACCTCTCACCAGAATAACTAGAAGGAGGAACCCTAAACAGAGGAAAAAATCAAGACTGTGACCCCTGCCATGGAACTAATGGATATGGACATAAGCAAGATATCAGAACTAGAATTCAGGGTAACAGTTATGCAGACAATAACTAGGTTGGAGAAAACCATTAATGGCAACATAGATTCTCTAAAGGAAGAAGTGAGAGCTGATCTGGCAGAACTTAAAAATGTTATCAATGGGATCTAATCTAATATAAAAACCCTAACAGCTCAGGTAAATTAGGCAAAAGATCAAATTAGAGAAAGAAATGATGCCATGAAATGATCCAATGTCAGAATTTTTGGGATCCCTGAGGAAGTGGAGAAAGTGAGAGAAGTCTAGAAGATATAGCTGAGCAAATATTAGCTGAGAATTTCCCTAATCTGGGGAATGAAACAAATGTTTGTGTCCAAGAGGCAGAGAGGACAGCCACTCCAAAGATCAATGGGGTGTTTGTGGTTGTGAAATTTGAAATCCTAAATTCAGAGAAAATGTCATAAGGGAAGCTAGTGGGGAAGAGATTCCTGACATACAGAGGAAGGACCATCAGAATAACATCAAACCTGTCCACAGACAGAAACTGGGAAAGCCAGAAAGGACTGGCAAGACATATCCAGGACACTTAATGAGAATAACATGCAGCCAAGAATACTTCATTCAGTGAGGCTAACATTCAGAATGGAAAGAGAGACAAGGAGCTTCCATGACTGGCAGAAACTAAAACCACATGTGACCACCAAGCTGGCCCGGTAAGAAATATTAAGGGGGCCTTTATAAAAGAAGAAAGACTCTAAGAGTCATATAGAACAGAACTTTACAGATATAATCTCTACAAACAGGGACTTCACAGGCAATATAATAGCACTAAAATCCTAGCTTTCAAAAGTCACTCACAACATGAACAGCCTAAATACTTCCATGAAAGAGCACTGGGTTGCAAATTGGATAAAAAGAGAGGACACATCCATACGCTGTCTACAAGAGACTCATTTTGAACCTAAAGGTACCTCCAGATTGAAAGTGAGGGGGTGGAGACCAATCTTTCATGCCAACGGACCTCAAGAAATATAGGCTAGCAATTCTCATATCAGACTAATTGAATTTTAGGCTAAAGACTGTAGTAAGAGATGCAGAGGGACGCTCTGTCATACTTAAGGGGTCTAACCAACAAGATCTAACAATTATAAATATATATGCCCCCACATGGAAGCAGCCAATTACATAAGCCAACTGGTAACCAAAACAAAGAATCATATTGATAGTACTACATTAATAGTAGGAGACCTTCACACTCCACCCAAAGTAATGGACAGATATCTAAGATGATGTTTAACAAACAAGAGCTTTGAATGACACATTGGAAGAAATGGACTTTGTAGATATATACAGAACATTCCACCCTAAAACAACAGAATATACATCATTTTGAAAGGCACATGGAACTTTCTTTAGAATAGACCATATACTGGGTCAAAAGTCAGGTTTCAACAGATACCAAAAGACTGAGATTAGTCCTGTATATTTTTAGACCACAAAGCCTTGAACCTGGAACTCAATGACAAGGGGAAAAAAAAAAAAAAGGAATTCAAGGAAGGAATTCAAAAGAATTTGAAGGAATTTGAAGGAATTCAAATACTTGAAAGTTAAAGAGCATCCTGATAAATAATGATTGGGTGAACCTGGAAATTAAAAAAAAAAAAAGAATTTAAACAATTCATGGAAACTAATGAGAACAAAAACATATTGGTCCAAAACATATGGGATAAGAAAAGAGAAAAGAG
>NW_019154188.1:0-44690 GCF_002288905.1 Enhydra lutris kenyoni
GGTTTCACTTATTTGTGGAGCATAACAAATAGCATGGAGGACAAGGGGAGTTAGAGAGAAGGGAGTTGGGGGAAATTGGAAGGGGAGGTGAACCATGAGAGACTATGGACTCTGAAAAACAATCTGAAAGGTTTGAAGGGGCGCAGATTGGGAGGTTTGGGGAACCAGGTGGTGGGTATTAGAGAGGGCACGGATTGCACAGAGCACTGGGTGTGGTGCAAAAACAAGGAATACTGTTATGCTGAAAATTAAAAAATTAATAAATTTAAAAAAAAAGAAGTCCTAGCAGCAGCAATCAGACAACAAAGAGACATAAAAGGTATCCAAATTGGCAATGAAGAAGTCAAACTCTCTCTCTTCGCAGATGATATGATTCTTTATATGGAAAACCCAAAGACTCCACCCCCAAACAACTAGAACTCATACAGCAATTCAGCAACGTGGCAGGATACAAAGTCAATGAACAGAAATCAGTGGCTTTCTTATACACTAACAATGAAAATACAGAAAGGGAAATTAGAGAATTGATTCCATTTTTGTTTCTTTTTAATTTAAATTCAATTAGCAAACACATAATACATTATTAGTTTCAGTGTAGAGATCAGTAATTCATCAGTTGCATGTAACACCCAGTGTTCATCACACCACATGCCTTTCTTAATGCCCATTTCCCAATTACCCATCCACGCATTAACCTCCCCTCCAGCAACTCTCAGTCTGTATCCCATAGTTAATGGTCTCTCATGATCTGTCTCCCTCTCTGATTTCTTCCCATTGTGTTCTCCCTCTCTTCCTTTATGATCCTCTGTGCTGTTTCTTATATTCCTCATATGAGTTAAACCATATGATAGTAGTCTTTCTCTGATTTTGCTCAGCGTCATACCCTCCAGTTCCATCCACATCTATGTAAATGGTAGGTATTCGTCTTTTCTGATGGCTGAGTAATATTCCATTGAACGTATATACCACATCTTCTTAATCCATTCATCTGTTGATGCACATCTCAGCTCTTTCCACAGATTGGCTATTGTGGACATTGCTGCTATAAACATCGGGGTGCAGGTGCTCCTTTGGATCACGACATTTGTATCTTTGTGGTAAATACCCAGTAGTGCGATTGCTGGGTCATAGAGTAGCTCTATTTTCAACTTCTTGAGGAATCCTCCATACTGTTTTCCAGAGTGGCTGGACCAGTTTGCATTCCCACCAACAGTGTAGGAGAGTTCCCCTTTCTCTGCATCTTCAGCAACATTTGTTGTTTCCTTTTTAATTTTAACCATTCTAATAAAGTGAGGTGGTATCCCATTATTTATAAGGAATTTTAAACTATATCACAAATGTTATTTAATGTTACTCTGTAAAAGCATTCAAAGAGGTTTAAACAGGAAGAATGCAAATATGCTGGAAAGGCACATACAAGCATTAAAAGTCTATAGGAAACATATCAAATGTGTTAAAAGTGATTTTCTGGGTGGTAAAATTTGTCATGGTTTCATTATCCTTCTCTGGATTGTTCTAAGCTTTCATCAATAAACACTAACAAATAAAAGGAAATGAATGGGGTTTTTTGTTTTTTAAATTTTTTAAATTTATTTTCAGCGTAACAGTATTCATTGTTTTTGCACCACACCCAGTGCTCCATGCAATCCGTGCCCTCTCCAATACCCACCACCTGGTTCCCCCAACCTCCCACCCCCGCCCCTTCAAAACCCTCAGATTGTTTTTCAGAGTTTTTTAAAAATATGGAATGCTTCACAAATTTGCATGTCATCCTTGCACAGGGGCCATGTTAATCTTCTCTGTATTGTTCCAATTTTCAGTATATGTGCTGCTGAAGCAAGCACTGAAAATGAATGGGTTTTAAAGACTATTTAAAATCTTAATTAATAGTCTTAATCTGAACTACATAGTCTTTTAAAGACTATTTAAATTATTTAAAAGGAATGCAGAAGAAATCAGTTCAGTGGCGGCCTCTGGGGAGGGCCTAGGGCAGAGTTCATGCTGGAAGATTTGATTTCCATTTGCACCATCTGGAGTCTTCTAAGTACCAGGCTGGTATCACCTATTCAAAAATAGTTAAATAAAGATTTTTGCCAAGGAGTCACAGAAGTAAGAATGCTAAAACCACAGAAGCCAAGAGGCGAGCCTGAGGGGAAAGCCTGGAAAGTGCTCTTACCTCCTAGGGGAGATAAGACTTGAGGACTGTCCTGCCCTCTCAGGCCCAGCGCCCGTCAAGTCACCCCAGGGCCCAGATAATCCACACTGACTTAACTCAGCAAGACCTCTCTGTCTGACCTGAAACTGCTCAGGAGTTGGGTCAGGGTTTTTCCCAGGAATGAAGACAGACCAGACAGGGGAGAGACTTCAGTGGACATCAGGGCAGGACCTCTGACTAGGACCCTGTGTTCCCTGGGGCTGGGAGAGTTGGACCCAAACCATGAGCAATGAATGGGTGAAGCTTCTCCCCAACCCCCCAATTACCTTCTATGAGTTAGGAACTTTTCTAGCATCACCAGCAGCTTTTGCTTCAGGTCCTCACTGCCCATGACCAGTGTGGTCAGCTGCACAGTCTCCATCCAGTCCAGGTGGTTGAGGATGGAGGAGGCTTCATTATAGAGCTTTTGCTTCTTATCAGACGGAAGCTCCATTATGATCTGATGTACTGGCTTCAAGTGCCCTCTTATCATCCATGCACTTAGTAGACTCCCTACAAGCCCCCCTAGAAAACAAGGAAGGTCCAATTAGTTGGTCCTTATTCAAAAATGATGACCTCAGGCTCTTCCTGGGAGCACATCCACCACCATGATTAGTGGGCACACAATGATCTTTGGTTTGTGGGGTGGAGCAGGGGACAAGGGTTTCTGGGGTCCTTGTTCCATTTGGCTCAGATAACTGACACCTATACATGCCCTTCCCTAAGTTGTACACTCACAGACGCAGCACAAATCATCTCCCACCACACAGCTCTGCTAACTGAAATCTTCTCCAGGGCCTGCAGGTTTCCTGCTTCCCACAAAACACTCTTATCTTAAAGGAGAGAGCTGAGAAGCCAGTGCATTTGCAAGGAGAATCATCTCAGTGGTGAGGCTGAGTTTTCTCCATCGAGTGTCTAATATGCTCTTTGCCCCTGAGCTTGGGAAATGTCCAGTGAAATCCCATGGCTAAAGGACCCTGGGGAAAGAGAAGGAGACCTTTATTCTGGAAGCAAGCACTTGAGAGTTCTATGATCATGAATATCAAATATAACTTACTCAAGTATTTCTCTTCTTGTGACCCCAAAATGGCATAACCATTATTTTTAAACATAAATTTATGATCAAATTTAAGGTGTATGTTTTTTTGGGACTTGAGGACCTTATGTCAACAGAAAGTTCTATCTGATCAGGTGGGGGCAGATCTAAGGAAGGTGCCCTGGGGCAGGGGTCTCAAACTCAGGTGCTCTCCGGGGGCAGGCAGGTAGCTGAGAGGAGTGAAGAGGGCTGAGTGAGCCTGTGGGTGATGAAGAACCAGGTCCATGTCTAAGGGACGGGGGCTACCCCTCACCAGCCCACTGCTACCACATGGAATCCCACATGTGTATCCTGAAAAAAGTACCATGATTATTAAATATTGGTCATCAGATATTAATAGATGCAGCCCAGCTGGACTTAGTGACTCTCTCTAAAAAAGCAGAGCATGGAAAGGGGAGACAGTGACTCCATAGCGGACAAACCGGCAAACACCACCTTAACCAGTCGATCAAGGTGGACACAGTCAGGGAGGCTGTGGATGTCACATGTCCCTGAAATGGCGCTATGAGACAGGCACTCCACCTCTGTCTGTGGTATGCTTTCCCAAGGTCCACAACCCTCGGCTAAGCATGAGCAACCATCAGGCCGACCCAAATGGAAAGTCATTCTATAAATACCTGCCCAGTACTCCTCAACAGTACCCAGGCCATGAACGCAGCAAAGTCCGAGCAACTGTCACAGAGCTGGGGAGACGAAGTAAGGAGATGTGAGGATTAAATGCACTGTGATGTCATGAGCTGAATTCTGGGACAGGAAAAGATCTTTTTGTTTTTTAATTTATTTTATTGTAATTTCTTTTCAGCATAACAGTATTTCTTGTTTTTGCACCACACCCAGTGCTCCATGCAATCCGTGCCCTCTCTAATACCCGCCACCTGGTTCCCCCAACCTCCCACCCCCCGCCCCTTCAAAATACTCAGACTGTTTTACAGAGCTCATAGTCTCTCATGGTTCACCTCACCTTCCAATTTCCCTCAACTCCCTTCTCCTCTCCATCTCCCCTTGTCCTCCATGTTATTTGTTATGCTCCACAAATAAGTAAAACCATATGATTTCTTCCAGTCCTGCCCATGTTGCTACAAAAGTTGGGTATTCATCCTTTCTGATGGAGGCATAATACTCCATAGTGTATATGGACCACATCTTCCTTATCCATTTGTCCTCTGAAGGGCATCTTGGTTCTTTCCACAGTTTGGTGACAGTGGCCATTGCGGCTATGAACACTCAGGTACAGATGGCCCTTCTTTTCACTCCATCTGTATCTTTGGGGTAAATACCCAGTAGTGCAATGGCAGGGTCATAGGGAAGCTCTCTTTTTAATTTCTTGAGGAATCTCCACACTGTTTTCCAAAGTGGCTGCACCAATTTGCATTCCCACCAACAGTGGAAGAGGGTTCCCCTTTCTCCACATCCTCTCCAACACACGTTGTTTCCTGTCTTACTAATTTTGGCCATTCTAAGTGGTGTAAGGTGGTATCTCAATGTGGTTTTAATTTGAATCTCCCTGATGGCTAGTGATGATGAACATTTTTTCATGTGTCTGATAGCCATTTGTATGTCTTCATTGGAGAAGTGTCTGTTCATATCTTCTGCCCATTTTTTGATATGATTATATGTTTTGTGTGTGTTGAGTTTGAGGAGCTCTTTATAGAGCCTGGATATCAACCTTTTGTCTGTATTGTCATTTGCAAATATCTTCTCCCATACCCAAAGAGGGTTGCCTCTTTGTTTTGTTGACTGTTTCCTTTGCTGTGCAGAAGCTTTTGATCTTGATGAAGTCCCAAAATTTCATTTTAGCTTTTGTTCCCTTTGCCTTTGGAGACATATCTTGCAAAAAGTTGCTGTGGCTGATATCGAAGAGGTTACTGCCTATGTTCTCCTCTAGGATTCTGATGGATTCCTGTCTCACGTTGAGGTATTTTATCCATTTTAGTTTATCTTTGTGTACGGTGTAAGAGAATGGTCGAGTTTCATTCTTCTGCATATAGCTGTCCAATTTTCCCAGCACCATTTATTGAAGAGACTTTCTTTTTTCCACTGTATATTTTTTCCTGTTTTGTCAAAGATTAGATGACCATAAAGTTGAGGGTCCATATCTGGGCTCTCTACTCTGTTCCACTGGTCTATGTGTCTGTTTTTATGCCCGTACCATGCTGTTTTGGTGATCACAGATTTGTGTGAAGCTTGAAATCCGATAACGTGATGCCCCCAGTTTCATTTTTGTTTTTCAACATTTCCTTAGGGATTCGGGGTCTCTTCTGATTCCATACAAATTTTTGGATTATTTGCTCCAGCTCTTTGAAGAATACCAGTGGAATTTTGATTGGAAAGGAATTAAAAGTATAGATTGCTCTAGGCAGTATGGACATTTTAACAATGTTTATTCTTCCGATCCAAGAGCATGGAATGGTCTTCGATCATTTTGTGTCTTCTTCAATTTCTTTCATGAGTGTTCTGTAGTTCCTTGAGTACAGATCCTTTACCTCTTTGGTTGGGTTTATTCCCAGGTATCTTATGGTTCTTGGTGCTATAGTACATTAAAAAGATTATCCACCATGACAAGGTGGGATTCATCCCTGGGCTACAAGGATGGTTCAACATTTGCAAATCAATCAATGTGATAGAACAAATTAATAAGAGAAGAGAGAAGAACCACATGGTCCTCTCAATTGATGCAGAAAAAGCATTTGACAAAATCCAGCATTCATTCCTGATCAAAACGCTTCAAAGTATAGGGATACAGGGGACATTCCTGAAAGACCCACAGCAAATATTCTCAATGGGAAAAACCTTGCAGCCTTCCTGCTGAGATCAGGAACACGACAAGGATGCCCACTCTCACCACTCTTGTTCAACATAGTATTAGAAGTCCTAGCAACAGCAATCAGACAACAAAGAGAAATATAAGGTATCCTAATTGGCAATGAAGAAGTCAAACTCTCTCTCTTCGCAGATGACATGATTCTTTATATAGAAAACCCAAAAGGCTCCACCCCCAAACTACTAGAACTCATTCAGCAATTCAGTAACATGGCAGGATACAAAGTCAATGTACAGAAATCAGTGGCTTTCTTATACACTAACAATGAAAATACAGAAATGAAATTAGAGAATCGATTCCATTTACTATAGCAGTATTTGATTTAGAACAACACTTCATGCAAAAGGTCACCAGGAGTATTGACTACATATTATTAATTCCTTGGACAAGAGAAAATTCCTTGGTTTTCTGGGTAAAATAATGCTCCACCCATGACTAGTGGCTTCAAGGAGCAAATCTCCCAGGTTCTCCTGGCAGACATCCTGTTTTCTACCAGCTTTGACAGAATCCAAATAAGATATGTGCTCCCACAATGGCATCTGGGAACAGCTATAGGATAAATGATCCCATCAAGCCCCCCCCTGAGTGCATTAGGTGGGGGTGGGGGACAAAGATGTAGAATGTCACTGAGGAAGGAGGCCATGGCCATGTCTCCTCCCCAACTGGCTGCACCTTGGATGGTGAGAGACTGAAGTCAGGACTCCCTAATTCACACGTGGGGAAGGGAAATGTACAGGTGGAAGGTCTGGGGCCACCCACACACTGATTTATTCCCCAGTGTGATCTCTGCATCATGAAACGTCCTTGAATGCCAATCCTGCAACAGAGAGGCAGAACAGGGGAGGAAATGATGCCAGGAGCTAGAAACAGAAGCCAACCTGGGCAGACAGTCAGTCACCTCTCCAGCCTGTGCTCAAGGGAGGACTGCAGGCAGTGCTGTGAGCTCTCCCATGTCCCCAGCACAGGCTGCCTGGCACAGAGCAGGCAGTCAGTGATGTATCTGCTGAGCCCAATGCAACAGACCATGCCTTTGCCATTTCCCTGTGCTGCAGGGTCCATCTGAGGCACCTCACGGGAAGTGTAATCCAGCCCCTCCTCATGTCAGTCCCACACAGCAGCCCGCTCTCTGATGCCACCTGGCCCAAGGTGAAGAAAAAAAGAGTCCTTCTACTTCTAAGACAAAGTAGACAACCCTATCCTAGCTCCAAGAAATGATGGGGAAATCAGCCAAACTTCCTTTCATAGCAAAAAACTGTCTCTAAAGTAGAAGCAGGTGCCAAAAGCAGGGGACAAGGATGACCACCCTCGAACAGTTCGTTGCACTTTCTGAATTAGATTGTTGGTTTCAGAATGGGGTGGTCTCTGTGAATGAGCTCGTGGCTAGACAGCATCTGCTCCTAGGAGGTGCTCAGCAAATCCCAGCTTCCTCCCTGGTTCCCTTCTGCAGTGACATGTAATGGTTACAAGGGAAGGAGACCATCCAAGGGACCCAGGACACCCTGATATCTTCAGAGGCCCAGACACATCCCTGAGGGGAGAGGCACCCTCCAGGTCTGCATGACTCATATGTCATTTGCAAGAATGTCCTGCGTTTCTGAGACCATCACACTCAGAAGCCTGTGTTTTCAATAGGATGAATTAGGGCCACAAAGATCAAGTCACAGAAGCAACCTCAACTCGACAAACATCTCCCACAGGACAGGGACTTCTGTGAGGTCTCTGAGGTAACAAAGACCTTTTTTACAACACCCCTGACGCTGGCTGCCCCTGCAGGAAGCTTACACTTACCAACAGCTAGTCCAGGTGGGCCTCCGACCAGACCACCAACGAAGGTCACAGTTCCTGTGAACAGGGCGCCCAACCCAGAATACTTGACAGCTGCCATCATATTCTTCTCTTTAGCAATGATGCAGAGCAACCTCATGATGTCTTTCACCCTGAAGGGCATCTTGGTGAGCCTCAAAGGAAGCATTTCAAAGGGAAACTTTTAACGAGTGTCAGAGTATTTGCAACCAAATGTCACTCTTGCTAGAGTTTGGAGGACAGTCTCATGCAGAGAACAGGAGCTCTGCTGTATGTGGAACCAACAGCACCCAGCAATGTGATGGGTTCCTTGTCACAGAGGAAGTCGGGGACCCGCTAGTTAATATGCACACAGAACCCGCAGAATGCATGAGAGGTCTTCTTTGCCCTCTGCGTAACTTCTCATTTATGGCAGATTATGGAACAGGTCCAGCCAGAAGCGGTATCTATTCATCACAAGTGAGGCAAGCGTGCCCTCTCTTGTGCCTGTGGCCTTCCTGCTGGCTCAGGCACCCCCAGTGCGCAAAGCCTAGCAGAGGGCAGAATGTCCCAGCCTCGAGTCCTCTGTTGTGTGACAGGGCAATGGAGCTCATGCCAAGCCCAAGAAGGGGAAAGTACTGGGCTCCGTGATCACCCTGGCCTGTGCCCACACCTGCCCCGTGTCCCTGAGCCGAGTGTCAGACTCCTCACCTGTAAAGGGAGATAAGCCACCTACAAGCTGGATTCTGGAAAGGTCTGAATGGAATGGATGCAAAGTACCTGTTGTGAGCCTGGAACACACGGCCCTGAGACCTGATGGCTCTAAATGAATGTTCTGTTACTGATACACACCACTGGCTTTTCTGTAAGCAACCGCTCCTAACACCCATCCAGTTCTGCACGGGGGATAGTAAAGGCAGGGACAGGATGACCCTAAGGATGACCAGCAAGATGGAACAACCAGAGAATAAAATAAACCAAAGAATTCCAGAGGTTTGCATGTGTTTGGATAGACAGACAAGTGGACCTTTGGAACAATGATGTTAGAACAGTTCTCTGTGCTCAGGAAAATGTTTGCCACACTGGTGAGAAATTGGCAGGCACACAGGGCAAGCAGAGGGTGGGCTCTGCCCCAGGTTTAGTGGGAACCAAGAGCCACAACACTGACAGGGCTCAGAAGTAAAATCAAAGTGGCCACAAGCAGGTGCTTTTCTTGAGTTCAGCTGGACCCAAAGCTCGAAGGGTACTTTCTTTCTTTCTTTTTTTTTTTTTTTTTTTGTTAAGATTTATTTATTTGACATAGAGAGATCACAAGTCTGCTGGATCACTACAGTCGGGGTTCAGAAAGTCTCTGAGTCCTAGGAGAGGTAAGAAGTGTCCTGGGCTCTGGCCCCTGCCATATTCTGAGTCAGTGATTCTCCACAAGCATACCCCACTTTGGACAGCAAGAGTGTAAGAGACCATGACCCAGACACCTGACATTGACTACATAGTCCTTGAGTTCAGAAAGTGCAAACAGGCATCCCTTAAAAGTGTCTGTTTGACCAAGTGGGGTGTAGAGGCCATGGGGGGGCAGGCCTGCAGGGGTGTTCAAGAAACTGGAGAAGAAGTCAGGAGTCCCTGCCCCAGCTCTGGCACCATGTGTCCTGGACCTACCAGCACACCTCCGAGCTTCCTGCCCCTTTGCTCACTACTGCAACCCCTTATAGACAGAGTCTATGCCACCTCCTCCACCCTGGAAGACAGCCCACGTGAGGGTCATGACTTGTCCACACACAAAGGTCACAATAATAAAATAGCCTTATAATAGCAAAGGGACTGCACATGGGAGAAGTCACTGAGAAATGAGGGGATAGTGGTGTGACTAGATTTACCCAAATATGAGGTATATATACTGGCATATAAGGTATATAAAGGAGTTTTATTTTAAATACTTATTTATTTCAAGTATTGATAATCAAAGGAATTAATTTTATGGTAAAACTTTTCTAAAGCTAATAGTCCTTCTGTAAAAAAATCTAATCATCATGTAGTTTACATCTGGTTTATATATAGCTTTCTATCTGCCTGTTCTGCTGGGGAAAAGGGAGATGAAGCTCGGACCTGGGAAGGCCCCTTGGGAGCTGCAGTGAGCTTCCCATTTCCAGGCACACGAAGATACCAAGCATGGTCTGCAAGGCTGGCTTCCTGGCCAGGGCACTCTGCCTAGACACCACTCCTAAAACAGAGTTTCTGCAGGATTATGGACCTGCACTCTGGAAACACTTTCTGCAGGGCAAGAAAATGCATGGCAAGGAACAGGAAACAGCCATTTCACACTCTATTGTCCATCAAAAACCTAGCTTCCCACTTGCTTTGAATGACTTCATATAAACCCACATGGGCTAATGAGGCATCATCATGCAGACTACTCCCAACCTCCACTCAGCCCAGGCAGACCAGCACAAAGCCCAGGGCTTTGCAAACTGGAGGGCTGGCAGGTGTGTCTGTGTTTGGGAGGACAGGGGAGGAAGTGATCCACCTCTTTCTGGGTTTAATAGTCCACACCAGAGATGGAAGAAAAAGTTGGTTTGATTTCCTTGCAGGAATCTTTTTAGAAGTTAGAGCATCAATAGACTCCTGTGGATAAACATTTGGTTTTTCTTTTCTTTTTCTTTTTCTTTTTTTTTTTTGTTGTTCTTGTTTTTGTTTATGAGTGCATTTTATATTATATTATTTTTAATTTTTTATTTAAATTCAATTTAGCTAACATATACTGTATTATTAGTTTCAGGGATAGAATTTAGTGATTCACCAGTTGGATATAACACCTAGTGCTCACTACATCAAGTGCCCTCCTTAATGCGCATCACCCAATTACCCCATCCCCCTCATCTTCCCTCCAGCAACACTCAATTTGCTTCCTATTGTTAAGAGTCTTTTATGGTTTGTCTCTCTGTCTGATTTCATCTTATTTTATTTTTCCTTCCCTTCCCCATGTTCATCTGTTTTGTTTCTTAAATTCCACATATGAATGAAGTAATTTGGTATTTATTTTTCTCTGACTGACTTATTTCGCTAAGCACCCTCTAATTCCATTCATAATATTGCAAATGGCAAGATTTCATTGTTTTGATGGCTAAGTAATATTCCATTGCATGTATATACCACATCTTCTTAGTCATTCTTCCATCAATGGACATATGAGCTCTCTCCATAGTTGGCTATTGTGTACACTGCTGCTATAAACATTGGGGTGCATATGCCCCTTTGAATCACTATGTTGGTATCCTTTGGATAATACCTAATACTGCAATTGCTATGTCATAGGGTAGCTCTCTTTTTAACTTCTTGAGGAACCTCCATACTGTTTCATAGAGTGGGTGTAATAGCTTGCATACCACCAACAATATAAGAGGGTTCTTTTCTCTCAGAATCCTCACTAACATTTGTTGTTTCCTGAGTTGTTAATTTTAGCCATTCTAACAGGTGTGAGGTGGTATTTCATTTTGATTTGGATTTGTATTTCCCTGATACCAAGTGATGTGGAGCATTTTTTTCATTTGTCTGTCGGCCATTTGCATGTCTTTGGAGAAATGTCTGTTCATGTCTCCTGCCCACTTCTTAATTGGATTTTGGGGGGTGGGGTTGAGTGTTGAATTTGAGAATTTCTTTATATATTTTGGATACTAGCTCTTTATCCAATAAGACTTTTGTAAATACCTTCTCCTATTCTGTGGGTTGTCTTTTAGTTTTGCTGACTCTTTCCTTTGCTGTGCACACACTTTTCATCTTGAAGAAAACCCAAAGACATCTTGAAGAAAACTTCAAAGACATGCCTGTCGCCGAGGTCAAAGAGGTTTCTGTCTGTGTTCTCCAGGATTTTGATGGATTCCCGTCTCACGTTGAGGCCTTTCATCCATTTTGAGTTTACCTTTGGGTATGGTGTAAGGACATTGTCCAGTTTCATTGCTCTGTATGTGGCTGTTCAGGTTTTCCAAGAACATTTGTTGAAGAGACTCTTTTTCCCATTGGATATTCTTTCCTGCTTTGTTGAAGATTAGTTGACCATAGAGATGAGGGTCCATTTCTGGGTTCTCTATTCTATTCCATTGATCTATGTGTCTATTTTTGTGCCAGTGCCATATTGTCTTGGTGATTAAAGCTTTGTAATACAGATTAAAGTCTGGAGTTGTGATCCTCCACCTTTGATTTTCTTTTTCAACATTCCTCTGGCTTTCAGTCTTTTCTGTTTCCATATAAATTTTAGGATTGTTTGTTCCAGCTCTCTGAAAAATGCTGATGATATTTTTTTTAATTAATTTTGTCTTATTTTTCTTTATTTATTTTCAGTGTAACAGAATTCATTGTTTATGCACCACACCCAGTTCTCCATGCAATACGTGCCCTCTCCAATACCCACCAACTGGCTCCCCCAACCTCCCACCCCCGTCCCTTCAAAACCCTCAGATTGTTTTTCAGAGTCCATAGTCTCTCATGGTTCACCTCCCCTTCCAATTTCCCTCAACTCCCTTCTCCTCTCCAACTCCCCATGTCCTCCATGTTATCTGTTATGCTCCACAAATAAGTGAAACCATATGATAATTGACCCTCTCTGCTTGATTTATTTCACTCAGCATAATCTCTTCCAGTCCCGTCCATGTTGATACAAAGTTGGGTATTCATCCTTTCTGATGGAGGCATAATACTCCATAGTGTATATGGGCCACATCTTCCTTATCCATTCGTCCGTTGAAGGGCATCTTGGTTCTTCCCACAGTTTGGCGACCGTGGCCATTGCTGCTACAAACATTGGGGTACAGATGGCCCTTCTTTTCACTACATCTGTATCTTTGGGATAAATACCCAGTAGTGCAATGGCAGGTCATAGGGAAGCTGTAGTTTTAATTTCTTGAGGAATCTCCACACTGTTCTCCAAAGTGGCTGCACCAATTTGCATTCCCACCAACAGTGGAAGAGGGTTCCCCTTTCTCCACATCCTCTCCAACACACGTTGTTTCCTGTCTTGTTAATTTTGGCCATTCTAAGTGGTGTAAGGTGGTATCTCAATGTGGTTTTTAATTTGAATCTCCCTGATGGTTAGTGATGATGAACATTTTTTCATGTGTTTGAGAGCCATTTGTATGTCTTCATTGGAGAAGTGTCTGTTCATGTCTTCTGCACATTTTTTGACATGATTATCTGTTTTGTGTGTGTTGAGTTTGAGAAGTTCTTTATACATCCTGGATATCAACCTTTTGTCTGTACTGTCATTTGCAAATATCTTCTCCCATTCAGTGGATTGCCTCTTTGTTTTGTTGACTGTTTCCATTGCTGTGCAGAAGCTTTTGATCTTGATGAAGTCCCAAAAGTTCATTTTTGCTTTTGTTTCCTTTGCCTTGGGAGACATATCTTGAAAGAAGTTGCTGTGGCTGTTATCGAAGAGGTTACTGCTTATGTTCTCCTCTAGGATTCTGATGGATTCCTGTCTCACGTTGAGGTCTTTTATCCATTTCGAGTTTATCTTTGTGTACGGTGTAAGAGAATGGTCAAGTTTCATTCTTCTACACATAGCTGTCCAATTTTCCCAATGCTGATGATATTTTGATAAAGATTACATTGAATGTGTACACTGCTTTAGTTAGCATAGACATTTTAACAATATTTATTCCTCCAATTCATGAGTCTGGACTGATTTTTCCATATCTTTGTGTCTTCCTCCATTTCTTCTATAAGCATTCTATAGTTCTCAGAGTATAGATCTTTTTTCCCCTTTGATCAAGTGTTTTCCTAGTTCTCTCGTGGTTTTTGGTGCAATTGTAAGTGGGATTGATTCCTTGATTTCTCTTTATTCTGCTTCATTGTTAGTGTATAGAAATGCAACTGACTTCTGTGCACTAATTTTATATCCTGTGACATGCCTAATTCCTGTATTAATTCTAGCAAATTTTTTGGTGGACTCTTACAGGTTTCCTACATAGAGTATCATGTCCTCTGCAACATGTGAAAGTTTGACTTCTTCTTTGCTGGATTTGGATGCCTTTTATTTCTTTTTGTTGTCTGACTGCTGAGGCTAGGACTCCCAGTATCATGTTAAACAACTGTGGTAAGAGTGGACATCCCTGCCATGTTCCTGACCTTAGGGGAAAAGCTCTTGCTTTTTCCCCATTAAGGATGATATTTTCTATATATCTTTTGCATATGACTTTTATGATGTTGAGGTAACATCCCTCATGATGGAGGCTCTTTATCAAGAAAGGATATGTATTTTATTAAATGCTTTTTCTGCATCTATTGAGAGGCTCTTATGATTTTTATTCTCTCTTTTTTCAATATGATATAGCACATCAACTGATTTAGGGTTGATGAACCACCCTTCAATACCAGGAAAAATTTCCACTTGGTCTTGGTGAATTGTCCCTTTAATGTACTGTAGGATCCCATTAGCTAGTATCTTAGTGAGAATTTTTGAGATTTAAGATTTTGAGATTTGAGAATCCATGTTCATGAGGGATATTGGTGTATAATTGTCCTTTTGGATGGGGTCTTTGTCTGGTTTTGGGATCAAGGTAATCCTGGCCTCATAGAATGAGTTTGGAAGTTCTCCTATTTTTTTGAAACATCTTCAGAAGTATAGGTATTCATTATTCCTTAAATGTTTGGGAGAATTTTCCTGGGAAGACCTATGTTCCTGGACTCTTGTTTTTTGGGGAGATTTTTGATTATTGATTCAATTTCCTTGCTGATTATGGGTCTGTGCAGGTTTTCTATTTATTCCTGTTTCAGTTTTGGTAGTTTATAAGTTTCCGGGAATGTAACCCTTTCTTCCAGAATGAGTAATTTGTTTGCAAATATTTGTTGGTAAAAATTTGTTGGCTAACAATATTCTCTTATAATTCTTTGTATTTCATTGGTGTTGGTTGTGGTCTTTCTTCTTTCATCCATGATTTTATTTATTTGGTTTCTTTCTCTTTTCTTCTTTTTTAAAATTTTTTTCTATTTTTAAAATTTCTTTTCAATGTTCCTGAATTCATTGTTTATGCACCACAAGCCCAGGAGGGGTTTATCAATCTTATTAATTCTTTCAAAAAAATGAACTTCTACTCTCATTTATCTGTTCTGCTGTTAATTTTGTTTGTTTGTTTGGTTTGGTTTGGTTTCTTTATCATTGATTTCTGATCCAATCTTTATTATTTCTCTTCTCTTCCTGGATTTAGGCTTTGTTTGCTGTTCCTTTCCCAGCTCCTTTAGGCGTAAATTTAGGCTGTGTATTTGAGACTTTTTTCTTGAGGAAGGCCTGTGTCACCACATACTTCCCTCTTAGGAAGTATTGCTATATCCCAAAGGTTTTGAACTATTATGTTTACATTTTTGTTTACTTCCATATATTTTTAAATTTCTTTAATTTCCTGTTGTCTCGTTCATTCTTTTTTTTAACATTTTTATTTATTTTTTTATTTCTTTTGAGTGTTCCAGAATTCATTGTTTATGCACCATATCCAGTGCATTCATTCTTTAGTAGGATGTTCTTCAATCTCCATGTATTTGTGGTTCTTCCAAATTTTTTCTTGTGGTTCACTTCAAGTTTAAAGCACTGTGGTCTTAAAATATGAATGAAGGAATCCCAATCTTTTTGTCCCTGTCGAGATCTGACTTGTGACCCAGTATGTAATCTATTTTGGAGAACGTTCCATGTGCACTTGAAAAGAATGTATATTCTGCTCTTATGATGAGATGCTCTGAAATATCTGTGAAGTCCATCTGGTCCAGTGCATCATTCAAAGCCCTTATTTCCTTGTTGATCTTCTGTTTAGATTATCTTTCCATTGTTGTGAGTGAAGTGTTAAAGTCCCTTACAGTTATTGTAATATTATCAATGTGTCCCTTACTGTTGTTATTAATTGGTTTATATAATTGGCTGCCCCGTATTAGGGGCACATCTATTATAATTATTAGATCTTCTGGATGGATAGCCCTCATTATATTGTGATATAGTGTCCTTTCTTCATTTCTTATTATACTCTTTTGTTTAAAATCTAATTTGTATCATGTAAGGATGGCCACTCCAGCTTTATTTTGATGTCTGTTAGCATAAGTTGTTCTCCACCCCATCATTTTCAATCTGAAGTTGTCTTTGGATCTAAAATGAGACTTGTAAGCAGCATATCAGTTGGTCTTCTTTTTTATCCATTCTGATACCCTCTGTCCTTTGATTGGAGAATTTAGCCCATTTACATTCAGACAAATTATTGAAAGATATCAGTTTAGTGCCATTGTATCATCTGTAAAGTGTTCCTATAGATTGTCTCTGTTCTTTTCTAGTCTTTGTTACTTTTGGTCTCTTTCTTTGCTCAGAGGATTCACTTTAATATTTCTTGCAGGCCTATTTCAGTGTTCACAAATTCGTTTAGTTTTTGTTTGTCCTGGAAACTCTTTATCTCTTCTTCTATTCTGAATGATAGCCTTGTTGTATATAGTATTCTTGGTTGCATATTTTTGCCATTTAGCTCCCTGAAATCTTTCAACACCAGTGGGGGACAGGGATGAATATGGCTGCAACCTGCTCTCTAGCTCCAGAGCTTGAAAATTCACACCCTCACTCTTCAGTGACCCTCACAAAAAAGCAGCCATTCTTGTCTCTCTGGTTTCCCTCTGAACTCTGTGTTCCCATAGCTTATGACTCGTCATTTTTATCTCAACCATGTGACTTAGTTTTAAACCTCCAATTTTAGAGATTCCTGTGGCACGGACACATGCTGATCCTCCTGGAGAATGAGGAGCCTCACCATACTGCTCCCTTTTGCTGTAACCCTTCCAGGAGAGTATACCCCTTCCAGGACAGCAGTCACACAACTGGCAGCATTTTGCAATTTCTGGCAACACAGAGCAGAAAGCTGGGACCTATACTTGCTGTTTTCATCAGGCATCTGCACTCCTATGCCTGGGAGCTCTGCTGCAGTCAGACACCACCTCTTCTTCTTATGACCTGGGGAACCTGAGACCATGCTGTCACCCTTGGGATTCTTCCCCAGAGAGGAAAGATTTGTCACCGCATCTCCTGAATCCTTGCTAAAAATCCCAGCCTCCTCACTTCTAAGGGCTTGCCAGATTGAAGAAGGAAGCCAGTCCTGTTTCCCCTCCCACTCCAAGCTTGCCTTCGTCTGCAAGCAACAAGGAAGCCAGTGAGGAGGGAAGAGGGAGGAAGAGTACCCTGATGGGGACAGACCTCAGAGGGTGGGAATGGGGTCTCCCCTCCCCATATCATACCTATTTCAGAATCAGATTTGTCCACAACATGGGCTCTGGTCACAGAAAGCCCATCTACTGGCCACAGGGAAGGCAAATGTGAACTTGAAGCCCTGGTTTCTTGCAAGCACCAGGCTGGTCTGCTGATGACAATAAAGTTCTGGGGAAGAGGGAAATGAACCCATCCCTGGGACTGCAGCCTGGCTTTTTGAGATGGACAAGATTGTGAGAGAGCAGGGAGAGGAAGGCTTCAGAGCTAACACAGACCTCTAGGCACCCTGTTTAAAAAAAAAAAATAGAAAAACAGAACCTCCTTAAGGAGTCAGAGTGATCTTGCTCACCTGCCATCCTCAGTACTTTCTACTTCTCTGTTGGAATTTATGAAATTCCACTGTGTGGCCTGGCTCTTGTAAGCCTTGTCTCCCTACCTCTGTAGCCCTGGTGGAAAAGTCACACGTGGATTCCACCAGCACTTTCAGATTAGCCCACAGAATTTTTAATGACTTAAGTGTTGCCAGTATTTGAAAATCTGATTTCATATACATCTGATTTCTGATTTCTGATTTCTCTTGAAAAATTAAAAGAGCAAACCCCCTGGACCACCTTTCCATAGCCACAGAGGCCAAAGCTGAGCAGGTGCTGCCTTCTTTCTGCCATAAATCCTGGCAGGGTGACCATACCTGACCAAGGACCCATAAATAGGTCCTCTGCAACCTCTCAAAGTCTCCCTGCTTCTTCTTTTAAAGGGTAAAGAAGCCACCAGTCCCCACTGTAGCAAGTGTCCCTTCTGAAATTCTTAATATCCATTCCTGATCACCTCTAAACTTTCCCTGCAGGGTGAGGTCGGTGGGATGACTCACCAAGTATCCTAGGACTCTGTCCCTCATTTATAACACCTGCCACCCCACCCATGCACCTTGGAAACAGAGGAGGGTGACACACACCTAGGGTTACTGAGGAGGACATGTACATGTAGATAACTGGGAAGGTCATACACACATCCAGATCACTGCATGGTGAACTGCTGGATGCCAGCACCCTGAATCCAGGTGTCTGGGTTCTAACCCCAACTCAGCCATTTAGGCTTACTTCTGGAGTGAGGTCGGCCTCTCCATGCCTCAGTGTCTTCATAAGGTAAATGGATATCTTAGTGATATGAGGCCAGCTGGGCAGCCCAAAGGCCTCCTGGCACAGTGTTGGTTTCCCGGCCTCACCCTCCCGATACCCCTGCACAGAGGCCCCTCACCTCCTGGGATGCAGCCCACCAAGGTAGGGAGACCCAGGCCTAAGTAACTCTGGGCCCCATGGCTGCCCTAGTGTACAGGGACTGCTTTGCTGCCTTCTGGCTCACCCACAGCAGGAAGCCTTCAGGTTGTCACTCACCACTTGCCCCAGCCTGTGGGGATGGCCACAACTTGCTCTCCCCCACCATGGTCAACATTTTCACCACCACTGCCATCATGATCTGCTGTGGTGGCTTTGGCGTCCTGTCCTGGGCTCACCTATGTCCTTGAGCCGCAGAGCTCCACA
Organism: Enhydra lutris kenyoni; assembly: GCF_002288905.1. Taxonomy (NCBI): domain Eukaryota; kingdom Metazoa; phylum Chordata; class Mammalia; order Carnivora; family Mustelidae; genus Enhydra; species Enhydra lutris. Next base: position 18,649 of record NW_019154188.1, read on the forward strand.
GGTGCTCCTCCTCCTTCAAATCAGAGTCCAAGCCTGGCTCTGGCGTCTAGAGGGTCACCATAGACCCCGGACTGCACTCCTTCACGTCTGTCGCCAGCCTCTACTGCAGCCTGAACATGTTTTAGATGGGCTTCCCTTGTACCTTCCTCAAACTTAAAGAGGCCTCTCCCTTTGGCCTTTGATTCAGGATCTCTGACGCTTAGGATTAAGGAGGCTCCTCCTTCCCATTGGTGGGGGCAGGGGAGAGCTCAGAAACCTGGGGAAGCCCAAGGTGCTAAGTTAATGTTTGCTGAACATATGGGTCAAAGTCCAACAGAAGCATCTCCCCTACTCCAGGTGTCTGCACCAGGGGCCTCCAGGTCAGGGATTTAAAAAGGCTGAATACTGGCTTTATTCCTAGGGTTCCAAGGAAATGGGGAGGTACAGTTTCCAGGACAAAGCTGAGGTTAGGGGGCATCTTCGGAGGGTGCAGAGATTCAGGAGGCTCATGCAGGGAATATTTTACAGGGAGTATGGAAAAGATTCTCACCCACACCCCCGCCCCAATATACGTTCACGCGTGCATGCGCGTGTGCACACACACACACACACAAGGGCTGGCCTCCGACCATCTTGCATCTGTAAAAGGCTCTGAGAGCTTTCCATGGACTAGCCCACTAGGCCACAGGAGGCCTCCCACCTAGGCATGGTCACCACTGTCATATTACAGATAGGAGAAGTGAGGTACAGAGAGGTTGGTCTGCCCAAGGCCACCCAGGTAGAGAGTGTCAGGGTCCAGACTCTAACCTGAGTCCACCTGGCTCAAACTAGCACTCTCCCTGGCTTTCCTGGATGCCTTATACACCCAGAGGATGGGCCTCTTTCACAATGCCAAAGTCATTTTATTTTTCTTCTTTTCCTCTTTTGAATGGGAAGGTACTTTGGGAGTATGTGCGTGTGTACACACACACACACACACACCATATATGTACACATATATATGTAACGTGTATATACACACATATATACATGCATATACCAAATATTTATACACACATATCTATATTATAGTATATTCATGCCCCAATAAAATATTTTTGAAGAAAGTTATGAATATTGGAACACTGGAAAAATAAAATTGAATTTAAAAAAGTGCAAGTTGAGTACATGTAAAAAATATATATATTTGTTGACTTACAAAAAGCTGTACATATATAGTATATACAACTCAAGAGTGCGGGGATAAGTATACACCTGTGAGACCATCATTGTAGTTTATACCATAAAAATATCTACTGCTGCAATAGTTCCTTCCTGGCCTCTTTATTATCATTATCACTTGTGTGTGTCTCTGTGTGTGTGAACACATATGGTAAAAACATTTAACATAAGAGTTACCCTCTTTAGTATACATTTAGTATACAATACAATATTATTAGCTATAGGCAGTATGCTGTATAGATTCCCAGCATTTATTTATTTTGTAGGACTGAAATGTTGTACTATTTAACTATGATCACTTTGTTACTTCCATTTCCCTTCTGTCTCATTGTGAGAAAGGGGCTTAAGCATTAACTTGGGTTCCCTGGCCACAGGGACATAACCCCCCACCCATTTCTGAATAGCAGCTTCTGCTTGAGTTTGGGTGATTTTCAACATTGAAAGTTCACTGAGGCTAAGAATAGTTCAACCATCTCCAGTTCAGGCCCGGGGGAGATTCTCCCATTTCTCTGTGGGCACTTCCTTCTGGTGGCTCCTTAAAGAATTGGGTTGCTGATTCCCCCAGAGGTGGGAAGGGGAGCACTGGTAGGCAGGAGAGATGCTGGAAGGAAAGAAACTGCAAAGTCGGGGCCCTCCAGAGAAGGTGAGCTGTAAGAAGTCCAGCAAACTTCACACCTATCAGCAACCTGGGACCTTCATTCTGATATGAATGAAGTCACAAAATGGTTGCAGACATGGAAGCCCATCAATGTAATGCATGATACCACGGTCTCCTAGTGACAGCCAGGCCTCCTGCAGAGCAGGTCCTGTGAATGGCAGGTGCAATGTGAAGTCCCCATCATGGTGACTATGCGCTGGTCCAGCATCCAGACAGTGCTCTCATGATGTTTACCATCCTGAGATCTGGCTGAGTGACCTCAGCAAGTGTCATTCAACTTCTCTATGCCTCAGTTTGCTCATTTGGGAAATGACAACAATAATCATGCCTTCTCATAGGGTTATTCTGAAGATTGATTATTCTTTTTTTAAAATTTCTTTTCAGTGTACCAGAATTCATTATGTACCACACCCAGTGTTCCATGCAATACATGCCCTCCATAACACCCACCACCAGGCTCACCCAACCTCCCACCCCCCAACTGATTATTCTTATTTGTAGGGTGTGAAGATGAAAAACATCTCCAGAGTCCAAAGTGTGAGTCTCATGTGTCCAGAGAGGTAGGAAATCTGATTCCAACCCCACTTTCACACCCACCACTCACATCCACCATTCTGGGGGTCCAAGAATCCCCCAGCATGCGAGGCTCTGTTCCCAGAGCCATTGGTGAACTTTGGCCCAAACATTTGCCAAGCATTAACTTAGAACCTTAGGCTTCCCAGGGTCCTTGGAATCTATCTTGTGCCCACTGAGAGAAGGGAGGATCATCCTTAGGCCTAGGAGCCAGAGATCCTGAATCAAAGGCCAAAGGGAGGCAGGGTCCCCAGGACGGTCTCTATAGGCTTGAGGAAGGTGTGAGGTGCAAGGTCCATCTCCAACGTGTGTGGGCTGGGGTAGAGGACAGAGGCTGGATATGAAGAAGAGCAGCCTGGGGGCCATGGGACCCTCTGAGGCCAGAGCCTCCCCCAACATTTTCCAGATTTCCAGTTAGCCAGTTCCTATATTATATAGCTTTCTCAGGATAATCCCACCCAGACCCAGAGTGGGTGATCAAACACATGGGTCACACACACTTCAACCACTTTGTCCTCTTAATTAAACATATGAGTAAACTTGATGTCACTTTGAAAACTAGAATCTTATGGCCTATATTCTTTTTACTTTAAATTACCTCTAAGGAGACTCTGTCGTCTCATGCTTAGGGATTTCCTGGGATCTGGACCGAGACTTGCAGCAGGTCATTTGGGCCAAGGCAGCCATAGAGCCAGGGTTTGGGGTCAAAAGAGGTTCCAGCCGCATATGGTGGGACTAGGACTTTCATTCCTTGGCTCTGGTGTGGAAGAGGTCTCCGCAGCCCCCAGTCCTTTCCCAGGATGCATGTCATTCTTTTCATATGTGAAATGTTCAGTACACAGCTGGGCACATATCAGGAGAAGTCATTATTTGTTTGTTAGGGCCCTATAACAGAGGACCACAAAGTGGGTGGCCTAAAATAGGAATTTATTGTCTCTGTTTTGGAGGCAAGTCCAATGAATCTGCAGGTCCCAGCTCCCTCAGGAATCTGTGCAGGAGAATCATTCCTTGCCTCTTCCTAGGTCCTGGGAGTGACCAGCAGTCCTTAGCAATTCCCTGGCTTGTAGCTATGCCTCTGCACCTATTATCACATGGCATCCCCCCATGTGTCTCTGTTTATGCCCTGGGTTCTCTCTGGTTATAAGGACACCAGTCATATTGGAACAAAGGCCACCCTGCAGACCTCATCTTAACTTGATTGGATCTGCAAAGATTCTATTTGCAAATAAGGTCACATTTAGAAGTACCAGGGGTTAGGACTACAAAAATCCCTTTGGGGTGACATAATTCAACCCCCAACACCAGGAAGTCAACAAATGAAAGCCATGATGATAAGCATGTGATTATGTACACAGTCCATGCAGGCACAGGAAAACTAGCAGGCTCAGCCCATGCCTTGCATCAAAGTTGCTGTGCACAGAGGGACACAAAAGCTGCCTCCCTTTGGTCTTGGAGGAGCTTAGTTCTTCAAGGACATTGCCAGACAAGCTGGCTTAAAGACTGGTAATAAGCCTGTCCTGGGTTTCATCATTGTTCTTCTAAATAATTAATTTATCCTCTTCCTTGGGGTTTACATGCTTCAGATATTTGTAGACGGCTACCCTGCCTCCTTGGTCATCACTTAGTGCTTCTCTACATATTTGCTATGGTGTGTTTTTGTTCTTATTGTCATTATTATTATTTCCTCCCTGCATGCTTCCTTGGTCCCTCAGTCAACTTCACTGCTGCGTAAATTTCCTGCAGGTTCCCAGCCCTGCAAGTGCCAACTACCGGGATGGAACAGAAGTCAGTAGTCCGGTGACAAGGGACAACTCACAGTCCTTCTGGCCTCCTACTCCTCTGTCATTTTTGTCAGTTTCCCCAAAGCCATATCAAATAAATAGATGAGCTAAGTAAAAAACAGCATGTTTTGCTAATGCAGTTTCCAGACAAATCCCATGCCCGAGCTCCCATCTAGACAGCCCCCAGTTTCCTCAGCTATGAAGTGAGGATAAGAACCCTTGCTCTCAACAAGGATAAATGAGGACGGATGAGGACTAGGGTAGAAAGCACCTTGTAAACAACAAAACAGGGGGAGTGGCAGTACCAGCAATGACTTCAATGCACATTGGATCTCTGCAGAATGTTCCAGGGGTCTGCTGCTCTAAAATCTAGAGATTATAAGTTAGAATTTACAAAGTGAACTTGATAGAACTGAGACTCACCCTAAAATCTGCTTGTTGAAAGAATAGAGAGGTGTCCTACTTCAAAATCTACGGTCAGATTTTAATATTCCAAATAAGTGTGGATCTCATAGCTGAATGGGCCCTTGGAGATGAGCTGGAGATGCCCTGAGAGGGTTCTGGGAGGTTAGGCTGCTATAAAAGACATGAAAAAAAAAAAAACCCACCTTGTCTTCATTTGAGTTCTCACTGAAGAGTTCTCTATATGTGGAAGACTTATTTGCAGTCTGACAAGAATGATTTTTCAGGGGCGCCTGGGTGACTCAGTGGGTTAAAGCCTCTGTCTTTGGCTCAGGTCATGATCCCAGGGTCCTGAGATTGAGCTCTTAATCTGGCTCTCTGCTCAGCTGTGAACCTTCTCCTCCCCCCTCTCTCTGTCTCTGCCTGCCTCTCTGCCTACTTGTGATCTCTGTCTGTCAAATAAATAAACAAAATCTTAAAATAAAATAAAAAGAATGATTTTCAATCATTCTGTTGAACACACAATTCTCATGCAGGTATTTCTATAATTATCTTGTTTCAGTTAGAATACAGTTTATGGAACAATGGGACTTTTATTGTATTGCCATATCTGTTATAAGAGATGTTTTATTACAGAAAATGATGCTAGCATCACTATTAATGATTCTTAAGTTTTTATTTCAAATTCCTCATAGGATGGAAATTCCTTCTCCTGAGTCATTTCTACTTTAATGCTACTTTGGTTGTTTTTGTTTTCTGTATTAAACTTTTGTGTGTTCAGGATTTTGTTCAATGTTAGATGTGGGGGGGTTGTTTGTTTTTCTGTTTGTTTGCTCAGTACAGACTATGGCCAAGTCCCCCTGGTGTTTATTTGTTTCTGTGTTGTTAGCATATGGTGCACACAGTTTCTTTAACCTGTTAGCTGCATTGTTGTATACATGTGTATGTGCTTAATCTGCTCAAGTTGCCATAGACTGGAGAGATTAAGCAAAACTGATTCCCCACATTTCTGGAGCCTGGAATCCCAAGATCAAGGTATGGCAAGGCAGGATTCTTTCAGAGACCTTCTGGCTCACAGGCCTGCCATCCTGTGATGGGCACTCAGGACTCTTCTTTGTGTCTGTGGGGGAGGGAGGATCCAAGTTTCTGGTGTCTCTTCTGAGAACACGAATCCTATCACATCAGGGCCCCACCTTATGACTTCCTTGAACCCTAATTACCCCCTTTTAGGTTACATCCCCCAAAACAGTCACACTGGGCTTGTGGGCCTCAACATGAATTGGGGGGGGGGTCAAAAAATTCAGTGCATATCACTGAATATTTTTTTCTGAAGAAATATCCAGGGAGGGGGAAAAGATGGCAGAAAGGAGTAGGGGACTTCATTCCAACCAGTCCCCTGAATTTAGGTGGATATCTACCAAACCATTCTGAGTACCTACGAAATCAGCTTGAAATGTAAGAATGTATATCTCAATCTCCAAAAGCAGAAAAACACCTCTTGATGTGAGGTATGAAGGGCAGATATCAGAGGATAAGCAGAAGGCAGAAGGAGGTGCCATAAGCTGGCCCCAGAAAGTTATATAACACCAGAGTGCAAAAGCATCCTGTGCTGACAGACTGGGAAAGAACCCCAGAGTGGTAGTGGCTGGGAAGGACTTGAGAACAGCACTCAGGATCCCAGAGCTGTGGGACACATGCGTGAACCTAGGACAGCTCTTGGTTTTAGAAGCACAAAGGGCAGAGACAAGCCTGGATTCCTGGATCGACAGTGAGGAGGTCTCTTTGGGTGCACACTGCTTGCAGGAGGCTGCAGTTTTCAGCAGTGCTTACAGAAATGGAGACTGTGTTCCAGAGGTTTCAGAGAAGAGCAGACTGTGATTTCTCTGGGACAAAGGTCTGGGTGTGGCATTTTTAGCTCTGACACCCAGAAAAAGTGTGGAAAGACTCCAGAGAACAAAAGCTAAAAAAACAAAAACAAAAACAAAAACCGGTTTCCATTAACCCCAGCACCCTGATGGGGCAGGACAACTCTGCCTAGGCAGCGTAGTCTGGGAAACAGTGCAGCAGGACCCTCACCCAGAAGACAGGCTGGAAGAACAAGAGGATGACAACCCTATGGTCCCCATAAAATGGGTGCATCTTGCCTAGATCTTGGTTGATATTTTGGACTCTGTACATTCCCTCAATCACTCCTCAACAGATTGATTAATAGGAGGGGCCCCCAACAAAGAAAAGAATCAGAGACCATTGCCTCTGCCACAGACCTAGTGGATATGGATATAATCAAGATGTCAGGGATAGATTCCAGAGTAGCAATTATGAAATTGATATATAGACTTGAGAAAAGTATTAGTGACAATATAGAATCTCTAAGGGCAGAAATGAGATCTAATCAGGCCGAGCTTAAAAATGCTATAAATGAGACACAGTCTAAACTGGATACTCTGACATCCAAGGTAAATGAGGCTGAAGAATAAATTAGTGAGCTAGATGATAAGATGATAGAACAGAAGGAAGCCATGGAGGCCTGTGATAAACTCCTGAAAGCCAAAGAGATCAGATGGTGAGAGATTAGTCATGCCATGAAACATTCCAATGTCAGAATTATTGGGATTCCTGAGGGGGTGGAGAGAGGACTAGAAGATTTATTTGAGCAAATCATAGCTGAAAACTTCCCTAATCTGGGGGAGGAAACAAGCACTCATGTCCAAGAGGCAGAGAGGATCCCTCCCAAGATCAAAGAGAACAGATCAACAGCTCCACATATAACAGTAAAACTTGCAAATCTTAGAACCCATGAAGCAATCCTGAAAGTAGCTAGGGGGTAAGATTTCTTACCTCTAGGGGGGAGGAATATCACAATAATATCAGACCTGTCCATATAGACCTGGCAAGCCAGGTAGGGCTGGCTAGACATATTCAGTGTACTAAATGAGAAGAACATGCAGCCAAGACTACTTTATCTATCAAGGCTGCCATTCAGAACAATGGAGAGATAAAGAACTTCCAGGACTGCCAGAAACTGAAAGAATATGTGACTGTCAAGCTGGCCCTGCAAGAAATATTAAGGGGAGAAGGGGTTCTATAAAAGAAGCAAGACTCCAAGAGTAGGATAGGCCAGAAATTCACCAAGACCATCTATAGAAACAGGGACATCATAGGCAACAAGATGGCACTAAAATCTTAGCTTTCAATAGTCACTCTCAATGTGAGGGGCCTAAATGCTCCCATAAAACGGCACAGGATTGCAGGATTGCAGACTGGATACAAAGACAGGACCCATCCATTTGCTGTCTACAAGAGAGTCATTCTCTGAAACTAAAGACACCTCCAGATTGAAAATGAGGGGATGGAGAACCATTTTTCATGCCAATGAACCTCAAAAGAGAGCTGGGGTAACAATTCTCATATCAGACAAAGTAGATTCTAAGCTAAAGACTGTAGTAAGAGATACTGTAGTAAAGGGTTTCTCCAACAAGAAGATCTAACAATTGTAAATATCTATGTCCCCAACATGGCAGCAACCAATTACATAAGCCAAATGTTAACCAAAATAAAGAATGATATTGATAATAATACTTTAATAATAGGAGACCTCAAAACTCCAATCTCAGTAATAGATTATCTAGAAAAAATTTTTCTAGAACAAGAGCTTTGAATGACACATTAGACCAGATGGACTTCATGGTATATACTGAACATTCCACCCTAAAACAACAGAATACTCATTCTTCTCAAATGCACATGGAACTTTCTCCACAATAGACCACATACTAGGTCACAAATCAATTCTCAACTGATACCAAAAGGCTGAGGTTATTCCCTGCATATTTTCAGACCACCATGCTTTGAAACAAACTCAACCACAAGAAAATATTTGGAAGGAATTCAAACACTTGGAATATAAAGACTATACTGCTAAAGAGTATTTTGTTCAATCAGAAAATTAAAGAAAAACTTAAACAATTCATGGAAACCAATGAGAATGAAAACACATTGGTCCAAAATTTATGGGATACTGCAAAGGTTGCCCTAAGGGGGAAATACATAGCCATCCAAGCATCACTCAAAAGTGGAAAAATCCTGAATGCATAAGCTAACCTTACACCTAAAGGAACTGGAGAAAGAACAACAAATAAAACATAAATCAAACAAGAGAAGAGAAATAATAAATATTAGAGCAGAGATCAATAAAATAGAATCCAGAGAAACATTAGAACAAATCAACAAAACTTGAAGCTGATTCTTTGAAAGAATTTATATGATCAATAAATCACTGGCTAGACTTATTGAAAAGAAAAGAGAAAGGATTCAAATCAATAAAATTATGAATGAAAGGAAAAAAATTATGAATGAAAGGGGAGAGATCACAGCCAACACCAAAGAAATAGAAACAATTATTAGAAGTTATCAGGTACTATATGCTAATAAATTAAGCCACCTGGAAGAAATGGATGCCTTTCTGGAAAATTATAAACTACCAAGATATTTTGAAACAGGGAGAAACTGACAATCTGAATAGAACAAGAACCAGTAATGAAACTGAAGCAGTAATCAAACCCCCTCCCCACCCCACCAAAAAAAAAGTCAAGGGCCGATGGCTTCCTGGAGGAATTCTACTAAACATTTAAAGAAGAAATAATATTGGAGGGGAAGATGAACCATGAGAGACTGTGGACTCTGAGAAACAAACTGAGGGTTTTGGAGGGGAGGGTGTGGGAGGTTGGGTGAGCCTGGTGGTGGGTGTTACGGAAGGCATGTATTGCATGGAGCACTGGGTGTGGTGCATAAACAATGAGTTCTGGAACACTGAAAAGAAATTAAAAAATAAATATTTTTTAAAGAAGAAATAATACCATTTTTCTGAAGCTGTTTCAAAAGAAGGAAGACTTCCAAACTCATTCTATGAGGCCAGCATTACTTTGATCCCCAAACCAGGCCAAGACCCCATCAAAAAAGGGAATTACACACCAATATCCATGATGAGCATGGAGGCCAAACTGCTCAACAAGATCCTAGCCAATAGGATCCAACAGTACATTAAAAGGATTATTCATCATGATGAGGTGGGATTTATTCCTGGGATGCAAGGGTGGTTTAACATTTGCAAATCAATCATTGTGATAGAACACATTAATAAAAAAAAAAGAAAAGAACTGTATGATCTTCTCAATTGATTCAAAAAAAGCATTTGACAAAATACAGCATCCTTTCCTGGTTGAAACTCTTCAGAATGTAGGAATAGAGGGAAAATTCCTCAACTTCATACAAACCATCTATGAAAAGCCCACAACGAATTTCACTCTCAATAGGGAAAAGCTGAGAGCCTTTCCTTTAAGATCAGGAACACGACAAGGATGCCAACTCTTGCCACTCTTGCTCAACATAGTACTAGAAGTCCTAACAACAGCAATCAGACAACAAAAGAAATAAAAGGTATACAAATTGGCAAAGAAGAAGTCAAACTCTCTTCATAGATGACATGATATTTTATATGGAAAACCCAAAAGACTCCATCCCCAAACTACTAGAACTCATACAACAATCCAGTAATGTGCAGGATACAAAATTAATGTACAGAAATCATTTGCTTTCCTAGACACTAACAATGTAACTGTAGAAAGAGAAATTGGGGGATCAATTCCATTTACAATAGCACCGAAAACCTTAAGATACCTTGGAATAAACCTAACCAAAGAGGTAGAGGATCTATATTCTAGAAACTATTTTTTACCAATTTTTAACGTGTTTGGATGTTGGATATTGTCAAATTATTTTCTACATTTATTGAGATGATCATATGATTTTCCTTTTTAGTCTGTTAAAAATAACTACATTGATTTATTTTCTAATGTTAAACTGTGCTTGTGTTCCTAGAACAAACTCTATTTGGTTGTGACTTATTCTTTATGTTTTATTGTATCCAACTTGCTAAAATCTTAAGAATGTTCACATCTATGTTCATGAGAAATCTTAAAATGCAGTCCTCTTTTCTGGTTTTGAAATTACAGGTAATGCTGCTCTCATAGAAAATGAGGAACTTTTCCCTCATCTTCAAGTTTCTAGAAATGTTTGAATTGAATTGGCATCATTTCTTTCTTAAATGATTGGTAGAATTCTATACTAAAGCCAACAAGGCATGAAGTTCTTTTTTTTTAATGCGAAGTTTTTCATTGCCATTGTTTTTACTGTTCTGTTTTTAGTAGACTCCACACCCAACGCAGGGCTTGAACTCATGAACCACCCACCAGGGAGCAATTAACATGTGCTCAACACCAACTTGCTACTCTGCCAAGGTTCCCAACCTTGGGGAGCTCCATCCTTGGGGACTTACAGTTGGCTAGGGCAGGAAATATGTCCATGGAAAGATGAACCACAGTCACATCTGAATTTGCCTATGATCCTTAAGAGTGGCAATGATGGTAGGTCATCTTGGGAAACCAAGGAGGGTCTCTTCATTCTGGAAAAGTGTGCCATACCCTGGATTATTTGTCACAATATTCATGGCCTTCCATAGAAATCTTGCCAGGGAATGTTTCTAACCCAGTGCAGAGACAGTGCACCGTTGAGCCCTAAAGGATGAGCGAGAAGTATCTGAGGAGGAAGAAGGTATTATGAACAAGCAGCCCCATGAAGCAGGGATACAAGCAGTTTGCCATGATTGGGCATATGATGTGAGGCAAGGGTAAAGATGGAGAAGTGGAACATGGCTTTTGGAGATGTTGGGAGACAGTTCCTCATGGGTCTCTCATGTTTCTGCATATCTTGTTAGCAGAAGCACTGGTGGCCTTTGTTCTGGACTATCTTTTCAAGGATGTTTGCGCAGTGAACAACCTTGAAAGATGGCGAAAGATTTACTCTCCCTCTGGAATGAACAACAGATATGCTGACTTGCCATTATAAAAATTCAGAGGCCCTAAGGATTCCTCTCCTGTGAAACAACCCACTGAGTTGGATGAGTACTGAAAAATTCTAATTATGGGTTACTGTTACTGTTATAAGAATGGAGTCCTTGTCCTCTGGCACAGGACTTGTGTGTTTTCTACCAGCAACCATGAAAATGGCAGACCAACTTGTGAGCTGACAAATGGGGTATAGTTCCTGATAGGGGGCCCCTGAATTCCAGGTTTTATCCTGCTGGGTCTTGAGCAGCAAAATTACATATATCTTTGGCCATAAAAGAGTGCTAATGGGAGCATAGGAGGGTGTTCTGATACAGGGTCATTTATTGGGTTGTTTTATTTTGTTTTCAAGATATACAAAAACATGTCCTCTGAAGGATAAACTTAAATTCCTCTGATTTTTTTTTCTTAGCAGCAGTTAAGTAAGTATCTACAGGGTAGAAGAGAGAGGACACCTGGAATGTCCCACCAAAATTAGAAAAGTTGCTGAGACTGTAAGTCCACTGAAGTGTCCAGGAACATTGCTTGCAGGAGTAAACCAAACTTGTCTACCACCTGTAACAGAGAGACTGCTGACAAGATCATCAGGCCCCTCTATAGACCCAACAGTCTAAACCACTTTGGGCATTGCCAGTCTTCCTAGGCTGCCATAACAATGAAATCCCACAGATTGGGTGACTAATGCAACTGAAATTTATCTTATCACAGTCTGGAGGCTACAAGTCCAAGTTCAAGGGCCAACATTGAGGTTTCTGGTGAGAACCCTCCTCCATGCTTGAAGATAGCTGCCTTTGCATTGTGTCATCACATGGTAGAAAGAGAAGGAACAAGCTCTCTGCTGTCTCTTCTTATGAGGCACTAATCCCATCATGAGAGCCCCAGGCTTATGACCTCACCCAAACCTGATTACTTCCCAAAAGTGCCATTTCTAAATACCATGACACTGGGGATTATAGCTTCAACACATGAATCTTGGGTGAGGACATAATTTAGCCCATAGAAGACTGTCTGGTGTCTCGACCCCCCCAAAAGCTCCTATCATGTACCTACTGATTTATCACACAACACTCATGGACCACTCAAGTTCTCAAGGTGAGAGAACCCTGAACACTAGCTAGTTCAGCCTCTTGCTCCTGAGTGGGGAATAGCAACATCATCTAGAGTAGGTAGCTGGTTACTTCATTTTTTAAAATCTCAAGGAAGCAGGTATCACCCTTACTTCTCTCAAAAATGCAATGTACCCTGATGGTCAAATGCTCAAATTATCTAACAATATTCTCTTTGGATTTCATTTAAACCCAATTTCTTGGGGTGCCTGGGTGGCTCAGTGGATTGAAGCCTCTGCCTTCGGCTCAGGTCATGGTCCCAGGGTCCTGGGATCAAGCCCCGCATCAGGATCTATGCTCAGCAGGGAGCCTGCTTCCTCCTCTTCTCTCTGCCTACCTCTCTGACTACTTGTGATCTTTGTCTTTAAAATGAATAAGTAAAATCTTTAAAAAAATAAATGTTAAACCCAATTTCTTGATCTTTCTGTTCCACTTAAAATGGGACTTGGTTATTCTAACAATAATTTATTCTGCAAACAACCTGAATTGTTTTAAAGTCAAATAGGCAGTTAGGAAAAGGAAATGTTAATGTGCCCCGAGCCCAAGAGTCATAAAACATTCTGCCATTACAATTCAATACCAGGCAAGTGCTGTAAAGAGATCACAGGTAAAGAGATATCACCAGTAAGGAAACGTTCCTGCTCAGTGCTGAGAATCCAGACTAGAGTCGAGCCTATGATTCAACAGGGCTTTCCACCTGTGGTGGCTCATCTTCTTCTGCATCGCCTCGTTCATCACAGGCCAAGGCAGCAACTCTGCAGCAGAGGCTCTGACACTCCAGATTCCCAGAACACAGGAGCCAATGCTTCTCTGATCCACTTCCTGGCCAGCAGTCCAAAAACTCTGCAGCTCCTCTCAAACCATATGCACTTCTCATGGAGATGACAATTACGCAGGCCCACCTTCAGAAGACCAAAACACACAATGAAGTCATTTAAAAAGGCAGTGTTTATACTCTGACCCTAAAAGCCTTTGCTCGTAGATCATTTCTGGCTTTCTCTACATTTGACACAGTCAATTGTCATCTCTCAACATTAAGTTCTCCCCCAACGATGACAAAATATGGGGTTTAGGAAAGAAAATGTATGCTGTAAGGGAAGGTGGGAGGGGCTTACATCTACAGTACAAGGAGGACAGGCTGCTCCCATCTCTGTCATTTTTCCTTCTCAGAAAGGATGCCTCGGGAACATCAAATAGCATTCATGTTAGAGGACTGGAACAGCTTTAAATCTCCATCTGTCAGGTGCAATTTCCCATTTTATTATAGGATAGTAAAATCAAATTTTCTGAATGCCCTTTGAGAGTGTGGCTGTCCTGGATCCCACCCAGTGACATATCACACAGCTTTATCTGTTCCAGTTAATGCCTAACACAGGAATTGATGTACTGACAGTTGAGTTCATTGATGTTCATCTGAGAATATAGTTAACAAGGCATAATTTTTTCCTTTTTTAAATTTTACTTATTTACTTGACAGGGAGAGAGAGGGAGAGAGAGAGAGCCAGAGAGCAGAAGTTGAGGGGGGTGGTAAAAGGGAGCAGGAAAAGCACACTCTCTGCTGAGCAGGGAGAAGGACACAGGTCTCCATCCCAGGACCCTGGGATCATGCCCTGAGACAAAGGCAGATGCTTAACCCACTGAGCCACTCAGGCATCCCAGGTACATTTTTTTCTGATCAATGTTGCTGATAAATTACCTAATGAAAGAAAAATAAAGGAAGTGCCTCTTTGGTATCAGAATGAATTTATATACCTCTAATGCAGCATGCCTATAACTCAGGACTTATTTTCTGTTCAGAACTCTGCATTAATAGCAGATGACTTTCATGCACAAAGGGAAATTTTGTGCTTTTGTGCTCTGTGCTTTCAAGGAAATCACATAAGTCTCAAAGAGGGAGGGGAAATCGCCTCCTAAAGCAATCAGCCTTGGGGCACACAGAACCTAGTTCCTGGCATAGCTAGGTGAAGCAAGGTGGCCCACTTTACAGAAGATGTGCAGGAAGGCTCTGCACACCTGCCCCTCTAGTGGTCTTTGCATAAAATTTTATCAGGATCCTCAGTGGATACAAAAGCAATGCACAAAAATCAATTGCACTCTTATATATTAACAATATGACTAAAGAAAGAGAAATTAAGGAACCGGTTCCATTTTGTATCCTGCCATGTTGCTGAATTGATTTATGAGCTCTAAAAATTTGGGGGTGGAGTCTTTTGGGTTTTCCACAAAAAGTATCATGACATCTGTGTAGAGAGAGAGTTTGACTTCTTTGCCAATTTGAATGCCTTTTATTTCTGTTGTCTGTCTGCTGAGGCTAGAACTTCTAGTACTATGTTGAACAATAGTGGTAAGAGTAGGCATCCCTATCATGTTCCCAACCTTAAGGGGAAAGATCTCAGTTTTTACCCATTGAGAATAATGTTTTCTGTGGGCTTTTCATAGATGGCTTTTATGATATTGAGGTATGTTTCCTCTGTCCCTATACTTTAAAAAATTTTCATCAAGAAATGATACTGTATTTTTCAAATACTTTCCCCATGCCAGTTGAGAGGATCATGTGGTCCTTTTGTCTTCTTTTGTCAAAGTGATCAATCACATTGACTGATTTGCCAATGTTTAACCACCTTTGCATCCCACCAATAAATCCCACCTGGTCCTGGTGGTAGTGCTAATCCCTTTAATGTACTGTTGGATCCTGTTGGCTAGGATCTTTTTTTTTTTTTCAATGTAAACATATTTGCTGTATTTTTATTTGTTGCAGTTATTATCTTTATTGATGTTCAAATTGTCTTGTATTTACTGAGTGGGAGTCTATTTGAATTTCCTTTTGGTGCTATAACAAATCACAAGTTTCGGGCTTAAAACAATACAAATTGTTGTCTTCAGTTCTGAAGCTCAGAAGTCTGAAATGGGTTTCCCTAGGTCAAAATCCATATGTCCACAAGCTGTATTTCTTTCTGGAGGGCTAGGGAAGAAACTGATTTCTTGCTTGTTCCAGTATCTAAGGGAGTTTCCACTCCTTGTCTCATGCCCCTTTCTTCCACCCTGAAGGTCAGCACAGGACCTTTATACCTTTCTCTGACTGTGATTCTGCTTCCATCCATACATCTCTTTTTCCTGACCCTGAGCCTTTCTTCTTGCTCTTATTCAGACTCTTGTCTGGCATCACACAGATTATCCAGGAAGATCTCCCCACTTGAAGATCCTTAATATAAATGCATCTGCAGGTTCCTTTTAACATGTAAGGCAGGTTCTAGATATGAATATGAGTATGAATAACATATTCATAGGTTCCAGAGAATAGGACATGGGCATCTTTAAGGAGTTACTACTCTGGCTACCAAAGAGCCTATTCAAATTAGCTACTTAGTTTTTTGTTTTGTTTGTTGTTGTTTTTGTTGTTTTTTTTATTTCTTTTCAGTGTACCAGAATTCATTGTTTTTGCACCACACCCAGTGCTCCATGCAATACGTGCCTTCCATAATACCCACCACCTGGATCCCCCAACCTCTCACCCCCTGCCCCTTCAAAACCCTCAGGTTGTTTTTCAGAGTCCATAGTCTCTCGTGGTTCACCTCCCCTTCCAATTTCCCTCAACTCCCTTCTCCTCTCCATCTCCCTATGTCCTCCATGTTATTTGTTATGCTTCACAAATAAGTGAAACCATATGATAACTGGCTAGGATCTTGTTGAATATTTTGGCATCCATGTTCATCAGGGATATTGATCTGTAATTCTCCTTTTTGATAGGGTCTTTGCCTGGTATTGGGATAGGGATAATGCTGACCTCATAGAATGAATTTGGAAGTTTTCCTTCCATTTCTATTTTTCTAAACAGTTTCAGTAAAATAGGTATTATTTCTTCTTTAAATGTTTGATAGAATTCTCTTGGGAAGCCATCTGGCCCTGGACTCTTATTTTGTGGGAGGTTTTTGATTTCTGTCTCAGTTTCCTTTCTGGTTATTGGTCAATGCAGAAAACAGTATGGAGGTTCCTCGAGACATTAAAAATAGAGCTATCCTATGACCCAGCAATTGCACTATTAGGTATTTACCCCAAAGATACAGATGTGCATACAGTGTTCATAGCAGCAATGTCCACAATATCCAAACTGTGGAAGGAGCTGAGATGTCCTTCAACAGATAAATGGATAAAGAAGATGTGGTTCATGTATACAATGGAATATTACTCAGCCATCTGAAAGGATGAATACCTGCCATTTGCATTGACATGGATAGAACTGGAGGGGACTATGCTAAGTGAAATAAGTGATGCAGAGAAAGACAATTATCGTATGGTTTCACTCATATGTAGAACATAAGGAATAGTGCAGAGGACCACAGGGGAAAGGAGGGACAACTGAATGGGAAGAAATCAAAGAGGGAGAGAAACCGTGAGACACTCTGGACTCCAGGAACCAAACTGAAGGTTGCAGAAGGTAGGGGGTCAGGGGATGGGGTAACTGGTGATGGGTGTTAAGGAGGGTACGTGATCTGATGAGCACTGGGTATTATATGCAACTGATGAATCATTGAACACTACATCAAAAGCTAATGTTGTACTATATGTTGTCTAATAGAACATCATAAAAAATAATAATAAAAAAGTGGGGGGTGAGAGGTTGGGGGAACAAGGTGGTTGGTATTAGGGAGGGCACATATCGCATGGAGCACTGGGTGTGGTGCAAAAACAATGAATACTGTTACGCTGAAAAGAAATTAAAAAAAAAATTTTAAAAAGATCCTCAGTGGAAGGAAGGCCAGGAAATAGTAAAGAAGGAAAACATTTACCTTCTCCCCAGTTACAGCCAACCAAAATAAGTCAATATCTCGTGACTGTGCTCTGTCAGATGAAATTCTAAGTCCAGAGGCAAAAGGGTGAAATGAGCCAACTCACTTTTTATCTCCTCCCTTGTCCCCACTCCCCATCCCATCCTGACTCCTTAGACCAGGCTCAACTGCCAGTGAAGAACTCACTTGTCACACGGCAGAGTTCCTTTACTACCCTCAATTAGTGTTTATATTTCAAAATAAAGCTCAGGAGAAAAACAATGCTCCCCTGAAGGAATGACTCACCATTGGAATTCCAAGCAACCTGGTTCCTGGAGCAGAAGCATGCCTATTACTATACAGGTGGGGAGGGGACTGGCATTATTATGGTGCCCATGGATTCATTCACACTGCTAAGGTAGTAACCTCTTCTGCCTAAGTATGAGGCAGCCCCTCTCTGTGCCTCTCAGTGGGTTGCAGACACACAGTCATTCATGCATCCCTCACAGACACTCTCTGCATGTCTATGGGTCTCGTGAGTCCCACAGTCAGTCTGGAAAAACAAGGGGCAGCACCCCATCCCACTGTCATTGCCCGTGTCTGCTTCTCCTCCACAAGCACTTGCTGTTCCTTAATAAGGAGGAAAACTATAATCACGTGCTTCCTAACTCAGATGTCATGAATAAATGTCACCATATAGTGTCTAATGTCAAAAACAAATGAACAAAAAACCAAAGCTTAATAATTAACAATTTTTCTAAGTAGCTTCAGCTTCCTTTGTCTTGATTTCTACTTCCATGAACACAGAAAAGGACACTTACCACATGAAATTCATGAGCCCATGTCTATACATCACTGTTTCATATTGTATTATTTACTCTGCAGGTAGGAGTGTCTCTCTCCACAGTAACAACAAGGTAGTTGGACAGAAAATCATTTCATAGTAAATGGAAAAAAGGGCACTTCTAAAAACAAGCAAACCTCACTTCAGTGGAAATACACTCACAATCCCCTAAGCAGCCCCATCCAAAACCCACTGCAATCTACCCACACAATCCAGCCAGCAGAACCCCTCCTCACTCCTCTCCCTCCATCTCATTTATGTGCCATCAACTTCTGAATGTCAGCCACAATCACACCTATTTTCCAGGGTCTCATCGTTCTTCTCTCCTTTAAACCTCTATCTTGTTTAAACCACTCAATCACCATCTGTTCTGGCAGGGAAAGTGTTGATCAAAATCAAGTTACATTGTTTAGAAAGAAATAAGCCCATCTCCTGAATGGTCATGGTTTTTAGTACCCAGGCTGAAATTCTATGAAGTGGGTGGTAAATGGGGTTTTTGACAGGCTTGGAGGAAAATGACTCTAAGACTCTAGAGGAGGCTGCCAGCAACCAATTCAATCCTTGTGTTAGGCTGACGCCTCGTGACACACCGGGATATGCAGCTGAGGACCCAGGCAACATTTACATCTAATTTTCTAAAACCTTCCCTCCTTCCCAAAATGTAAAACAATAAACAACAGAAGCCAGCATAACCTGTCTTAGCTTAAATGGCTGATTTAATATTAAAGCCAGTTCTTCTTCAAGCATCAAGGAACTTCATTATATGGGAAGAGATTTCACAGCTGACTCAGTATTTGTCAGAAATCTGAACCAGGTCCTGACTGCTCTGTAGGCCAGCACCAGGATAAAGTAGAGCTGGTCCTCCCTATTACTTCACTGAGAAGCAGGAACAGTGTCTCATGAGGTCTGACTTGGCTACTGAGAAGATTGGAAAATTACTGAGAGTCCAGCCTGGCCCTGGAGCTATTCTCCAGCTGGCAAGATGCACATCTCAGCTCTACAGATGCCTGAGGCTCTGGGACACAGCCTTCAGGCCCAGAACATGCAGAGAACTTTTCCAGGACATGACTCCTCCCCAGTAAGGCAGTAGGAGCTTTGGCAGGGGAGGCAGGTAAGAGTACCCAGGGCATCTTTCATTTAACAAGCAAGACACAGGGGCCCAGAGAGTGCTCAGCAAATAAATATCTGTTTATGAGATGATAAAAAGGAAAGTGTGTGTGGTCTGGAGATATAGTATCAGTAGTTATAAAAGGTTAAATTTGTACATGTAAGCCACTGCTGTCACAGGAAACACTGAAAATATTTTTCAGCTAAAGAATTTCTCTGCTGAAATTCTTTTTACCCATTTGTTTCTCTTTTTGTCTAAGGTATTCAATATACCTACAATAGTATTTTTTATTGAAGTATAGTTGACCTACAACATGATACTAGTGTCAGGTGTACAACGTGGTGATTCAATAATTCTATACATTACAAAATGCTCACCATGGGAAGTGTAGTCACCATATGTAACCATACAAAATTGTTACATTATTGGCTATATTTCCTACTCTGTACTTTCCATCCTCATGGCATATTCATTTTATAACTGGAATTTTGTAATTCTAAATTCCTTCACCTATTTTGCCCATCATCCCAATATCCCCTCTCTTCTGGGAACCACCAGTTATCCGTATTTATGAGTCTATTCTTTTGTTTGTTTGCTTGCTTGCTTTGTTCTTTTTAATTTTTACAAAATTTCTTCTCAGTATTCTAGAATTCATTGTTTATGCACCACACCCAGTGCTCCATGCAAAACGTGTCCTCCATAATACCCACCATAATACCCACTCCCCTCCAAAACCCTCAGTATGTTTCTCAGAGTCCACAGTCTCTCACGGTTCATCTCACCCTCCAATTTCCCCCAACTCACTTCTCCTCTCCATCTCCCCATGTCCTCCATGTCATTCCTTATGCTCTACAAATAAGCCAAACCATACAATAATTGACTCTCTCTGCTTGACTTATTTCACTCAGCATAATCTCTTCCAGTCCCATCCATGTTGATACAAAAGTTGGGTATTCATCCTTCCTGATGGAAACATAGTACTCCATAGTATATATGGACCATATCGTCTTTATCTATTTGTCTGTTGAAGGTCATCTTGGTTCTTTCCACAGTTTGGTGACCATGGCCATTGATGCTATGAACATTGGGTTACAGATGGCCATTATATTCACTACATTTGTATCTTTGGGGTAAATACCCAGTAGTGCAATTGCAGGGTCATAGAGAAGCTCTCTTTTTAATTTCTTGAGGAATCTCCACACTGTTTTCCAAAGTGACCGCACCAAGTTGCATTCCCACCAACAGTATAAGAGGGTTCCCCTTTCTCCATATCCTCTCCAACACATATTGTTTACTGCCTTGTTAATTTTGGCCATTTTAACTAGTATAAATTGATATCTCAATGTGGTTTTAATTTGAATCTCCCTGATGGCTAGTGATAATGAAGATCTTTTCATGTGTCTGTTAGCCATTTGTCTCCATTGAAGAAGTGTCTGTTCATGTCCTGTGCCCATTTTTTGACATGATTATCTGTTTTTTGTGTGTTGAGTTTGAGGAGTTCTTTATAGATCTTGGATATTAGCCCTTTGTCGGTATTGTCATTTGTGAATATCTTCTCCCATTCCGTGTGTTGCCTTTTTGTTTTGTTGACTGTTTCCTTTGCTGTGCAGAAGCTTTTGATCTTGATGAAGTCCCAAAAATTCATTTTCACTTTTGTTCCCTTTGCCTTTGGAGACATATCTTGAAAGAAGTTGGTGTGGCCAATGTCAAAGAGGTTACTGCCTATTTTCTCCTCTAGGATTTTGATGGATTCCTGTCTCACTTTGAGGTCTTTTACCCATTTCAAGTTTATCTTTGTGTATGGTGTAAGAGAATGGTTGAGTTTCATTCTTCTACACATAGCTGTCAGACCAATATCCTTGATGAATATGGATGCTAAGATTCTCAACAAGATCCTAGCTAATAGGATCCAACAGTACATTAAAAAGATTATCCACGATGACCAGGTAGTATTTATCCATGGGATGCAAGGGTGGTTCAACATTTACAAATCAATCAATGTGATAGAACTAATCAATAAGAGAAGAGAGAAGAACCACATCGTCCTCTCAACTGATGCAGAAAAAGCGTTTGACAAAATCCAGCATCCGTTCCTGATTAAAATGCTTCAAAGTATAGGGATAGAGGGAACATTCCTGAACTTCATAAAATCTATGAAAAACCCACAGCGAATATCACCCTCAATGGGGAAAAGCTGACAGTCTTCCCTTTGAGATCAGGAACACGGCAAGGATGCCCACTCTCACCACTGTTGTTCAACACAGTATTAGAAGTCCTAGCAACAGTAATCAGACAACAAAGAGAACTAAAAGGTGTTCGAACTGGCAATGAAGAAGTCAAACTCTCTCTCTTTGCAGATGACATGATACTTTATATGGAAAATCCAAAAGACCCCACCCCCAAACTACCAGAACTCATACAGTAATTCAGTAATGTGGCAGGATACAAAGTTAATGCACAGAAATCAATTGCTTTCTTATACACTAACAATGAAAATACAGAAAGGAAAATTAGAGAATTGATTCCATTTACTATAGCACCAAGAACTGTAAGATACCTGGGAATAAACCTAACCAAAGAGGTAAAGGATCTGTACACAAGGAACTACAGAAAATTCATGAAAGAAATTAAAGAAGACACAAAAAGATGGAAAAGCATTCCATGGTCATGGATCAGAAGAATAAACATTGTTAAAATGTCTATACTGCCTAGAGCAATCTATACTTTCAATGCCATCCTGATCAAAATTCCACTGGCATTTTTCAAAGAGCTGGAGCAAACAATCCTAAAATTCATATGGAACCAGAAGAGACCCCAAGTTGCTAAGGAAATGTTAAAAAAAGAAAACAAAGCTGGGAGCATCATGTTGCCTGTTTGCTTTGTTTTTTATTATTATTTTTTTAGGATTTTATTTATTTGACAGAGAGACACACAGCAAGAGAGGGAACACAAGCAGGGGGAGTGGGAGAGGGAGAAGCAGAGTCCTTGCTGAGCAGGGAGCCCAATGCGGGGCTCGATCCCAGGACTCTGGGATCATGACCCGAGCTGAAGGCAGATGCTTAACAACCGAGGGCACCCAGGCGCCCCTGCTTTGTTTTTTAGATTCCACAAATAAGTGAAATCATATGATATTTGTCTATTTCACTTGCCCTAATACCCTCTAACTCCATCCATGTAAGATAAGCTGTCATCTATTTTTTTAAGCTGTATAATATTCCATTGTAGACACAGTTGATCCTTGAACAACACAAATTTGAATTTCATGGGTCATTTATACTTGGATTTTTTCAGTAAATACACTAGAGTAATGTAAGTATATTTTCTATTGCTTACATTTTTAAGTAACACTTTCTTTTCTCTAGCTTACTTTATTGTAAGAAAACAGTATACAATATACATAACATATAAGATATGAGTTAATTGACTTTATATTTGTTATAAGTAAGGCTTCTGGTCCACAGTGGACTTGAGTATTTAAGTTTTAGGGTTGCAAAGAGTTATGTGCAGATTTTCTACTGTGCAGAGGGTCAGCATCTCTAACCCCCACATTGTTCAAGGGTCAACTTGAACATATTCTTCTTTTTTTTTAGACTTATTAATTTATTAATTTTTTTTATAAACATATAAGGAATTATTAGCCCCAGGGGTACAGGTCTGTGAATCGCCAGGTTTACACACTTCACAGCACTCACCATAGCACATACCCTCCCCAATGTCCATAACCTCGCCGCCCTCTCCCTACCCCCCTCCTCCCAGCAACCTTCAGTTTGTTTTGGGAGATTAAGAGTCTCTTATGGTTTGTCTCCCTCCCGACCCCATCTTCTTTCATTTATTCTTTTCCTACCACCTAAACCCCCCACGTTGCATCTCCACTTCCTCATATCAGGGAGATCATGATAGTTGTCGTTCTCTGATTGACTTATTTTGCTAAGCATAATACCCTCTAGTTCCATCCATGTTGTCGCAAATGGCAAGATTTCATTCCTTTTGATGGCTGCATAGTATTCCATTGTATATATACCACATCTTCTTTATCCATTCATCTGTTGATGGACATCTAGGTTCTTTCCATAGTTTGGCCATTGTGGACATTGCTGCTATAAACATTCAGGTGCACGTGCCCTTTCTGATCACTACATTTATATCCTTAGGGTAAATACCCAGTAGTGCAATTGCTGGGTCATAGGGTAGCTCTATTTTCAGCTTTTTGAGGAATCTCCATGCTTTTCTCCAGAGTGGTTGCACCAGCTTGCATTCCCACCAACAGTGTAGGAGGGTTCCCCTTTCTCCACATCCTCGCCAGCATCTGTCATTTCCTGACTTGTTAATTTTAGCCATTCTGACTGGTGTGAGGTGGTATCTCATTGTAGTTTTGATTTGTATTTCCCTGATGCTGAGTGATGTGGAGCATTTTTTCATGTGTCTGTTGGCCATCTGGATGTCTTCTTTGCAGAAATGTCTGTTCATGTCCTCTGCCCATTTCTTGATTGGATTATTTGTTCTTTGGGTTTTGAGTTTCCTGAACCCTTTATAGATTTTGGATACTAGCCCTTTATGTGATATATCATTTGCAAATATTTTCTCCCATTCTGTCAGTTGTCTTTTGGTTTTGTTAACTGATTCCTTTGCTGTGCAAAAGCTTTTCATCTTGATGAAATCCCAATAGTTCATTTTTGCCCTTGCTTCCCTTGCCTTTGGCGATGTTCCTAGGAAGAAGTTGCTGAGGCTGAGGTCGAAGAGGTTGCTACCTGTGTTCTCCTCAAGGATTTTGATGGATTCCTTTCTCACATTGAGGTCCTTCACCCATTTTGAGTCTATTTTCATGTGTGGTGTAAGGAAATGGTCTAGTTTCATTTTTCTGCATGTGGCTGTCCAATTTTCCCAACACCATTTGTTGAAGAGGCTGTCTTTATTCCATTGGACATTCCTTCCTGCTTTGTTGAAGATGAGTTGACCACAGAGTTGAAGGCCTATTTCTGGGCTCTCTATTATGTTCCAATGATCTATGTGTCTGTTTTTGCACCAGTACCATACTGTCTTGATGATGACAGCTTTGTAATAGAGCTTGAAGTCCGGAATTGTGGTGCCACCAACTTTGGCTTTCTTTTTCAATATTCCTTTGGCTATCCGAGGTCTTTTCTGGTTCCATATAAATTTTAAGATTATTTGTTCCATTTCTTTGAAAAAAAAAAAAAAAGGATGGCATTTTGATAGGGATTGCATTAAATGTGTAGATTGCTTTAGGTAGCATAGACATTTTCACAATATTTGTTCTTCCAATCCAGGAGCTTGGAACATTTTTCCATTTCTTTGTGTCTTCCTCCATTTCTTTCATGAGTACTTAATAATTTTCTTTTTTTTTTTTTAAGATTTGTTTATTTATTTATTTATTTATTTGACAGATGGAGATCACAAGTAGGCAGAGAGGCAGACAGAGAGAGAGGAAGGGAAACAGGCTCCCCACTGAGCAGAGAGCCCTTGTGGAGCTTGATCCAAGGACCCTGGAATCATGACCTGAGACGAAGGCAGAGGCTTTAACCCACTGAGACACGCAGGTGCCCCACTTTATAGTTTTCTGAGTATAGATTCTTTGCCTCTTTGGTTAGGTTTATTCCTAGGTATCTTATGGTTTTGTGTACAATTGTAAATGGGATTGACTCCTTAATTTCTCTTTCTTCTGTCTTGTGTTTGTGTAAAGAAATGCAGCTGATTTCTGTGCATTGATTTTATATCCTGACACTTTACTGTACAAGGTCTAGCAGTTTTGGAGTGGAGCCTCTTGGGATTTCCACATATAGTATCATATCATCTGCAAAGACTGGTAGTTTGACTTCTTCCTTGCAGATTTGGATGCCTTTAATTTCTTTTTGTTGTCTGATTGCTGAGGCTAAGACTTCTAGTACTATCTTGAATAGCAGTGGTGATAACGGACATCCCTGCCGTGTTCCTGACCGTAGCGGAAAAGCTTTCAGTTTTACTCCATTGAGAATGATATTTGCGGTGGGTTTTTCATAGATGGCTTTGATAAAATTGAGGTGTGTGCCCTCTATCCCTACACTTTGAAGAGTTTTGATCAGGAAGGGATGCTGTACTTTGTCAAATGCTTTTTCAGCATCTATTGAGAGTATCATATGGTTGCTGTTCTTTCTCTTATTAATGTATTGTATCACGTTGATTGATTTGCGGATGCTGACCCAAACTTGCAGCCCTGAAATAAATCCCACTTGGTCATGGTGAATAATCCTTTTAATGTACTGTTGGATCCTATTGGCTAGTATTTTAGTGAGAATTTTCGCATCTCTGTTCATCAAGGATATTGGTCTGTAATTCTCTTTTTTGATGGGATCCTTGTCTGGTTTTGGGATCAAGGTGATGCTGGCCGCATAAAGTGAGTTTGGAAGTTTTCCTTCCATTTCTATTTTTTCGAACAGTTTCAGGAGTATAGGAATTAGTTCTTCTTTAAGGGTTTAGTAGAATTCCCCTGGGAAGCCATCTGGCCCTGGGCTTTTGTTTGTTTGGAGATTTTTGATGACTGTTTCAATCTCCTTACTGGTTATGGGTCTGTTCAGGCTTTCTATTTCTTCCTGGTTCAGTTGTGGTAGTTTATATGTCTCTAGGAATGTATCCATTTCTTCCAGATTGTCATATTTGTTGGCATAGAGTTGCTCATAGTATGTTCTTATAATTGTTTGTATTTCTTTG
>NW_019154188.1:44790-76210 GCF_002288905.1 Enhydra lutris kenyoni
AGTTCAGGCTTTCTATTTCTTCCTGGTTCAGTTGTGGTAGTTTATATGTCTCTAGGAATGTATCCATTTCTTCCAGATTGTCATATTTGTTGGCATAGAGTTGCTCATAGTATGTTCTTATAATTGTTTGTATTTCTTTGGTGTTGGTTGTGATCTCTCCTCTTTCATTCATGATTTTATTTATCTGGGTCCTTTCTCTTTTCTTTTTAATAAGTCTGGCCAGGGGTTTATCAATCTTATTAATTCTTTCAAAGAACCAGCTCCTAGTTTTGTTGATTTGTTCTATTGTTTTTTTAGTTCCTATTTCATTGATTTCTGCTCTGATCTTTATGATTTCTCTTCTCTTGCTGGGTTTAGGCTTTCTTTGTTGTTCTTTCTCCAGCTCCTTTAGGTCTAGGGTTAGGTTGTGTATTTGAGACCTTCCTTGTTTCTTGAGAATGACTTGTATGATTATATATTTTCCTCTCAGGACTGCCTTTGCTGTGTCCCACAGATTTTGAACCAATGTGTTGGTTTATCATTTTTTTTCCATGAATTTTTCAATTCTTTAATTTCCTGGTTAACCCATTCATTCTTTAGAAGGATGCTGTTTAGTCTCTATGTGTTTGGGTTCTTTCCAAATTTCCTCTTGTGATTGAGTTCTAGCTTCAGAGCATTGTGGTCTGAAAATATGCAGGGAATGATCCCAGACTTTTGATACCAGTTGAGACCTGATTTATGACCCAGGATGTGATCCATTCTGGAGAATGTTCCACGTGCACTACAGAAGAATGTGCATTCTGTTGTTTTGGGATGGAATGTTCTGAATATATCTGTGATGTCCAACTGGTCCAGTGTGTCATTTAAGGCCTTGATTTCCTTGTTAATCTTTTGTTTGGATGTTCTGTCCATTTCAGTGAGGGAAGTGTTAAAGTCCCCTACTATTATGGTATTATTGTTGATGTGTTTCTTTGATTTTGTTATTGATTGGTTTATATAGTTGTCTGCTCCCATGTTATGGGCATAGATATTTAAAATTGTTAGATCTTCTTGTTGGACAGACCCTTGGAGTATGATATAGTGTCCTTCCTCATCTCTTATTATAGTCTTTGACTTAAGGTCTATTTGATCTGATAAAAGAATTGCTACCCCAGCTTTCTTCTGATGTCCATTAGCATGGTAAATTATTTTCCACCCCCTTACTTTGAATATGGAGTTGTCTTTGGGTTTAAAATGAGTTTCTTGTAGGCAGCATATTGATGGGCTTTGTTTTTTTATCCATTCTGATACCCTGTGTCTTTTGGTTGGGGCATTTAGCCCATTAACATTCAGGGTAACTATTGAGAGATATGAATTTAGTGGCATTATATTGCCGGTAAGGTGACTGTTATTATGTATTGTCTCTGTTCCTTTCTGATCTACTACTTTTAGGCTCTCTCTTTGCTTAGAGGCCCCCTTTCAATATTTCCTGTAGAGCTGGTTTGGTGTTTACAAATTCTTTCGGTTTTTGTTTGTCCTGGAAGCTTTTTAATCTCTCCTTCTATTTTCAATGATAGCCTAGCTGGATATAGTATTATTGGCTGCATGTTTTTCTCGTTTAGTGCTCTGAATATATCATGCCAGTTCTTTCTGGCCTGCCAGGCCTCTGTGGATAAGTGCTGCCAATCTGATATATTTACCATTGTATGTTACAGACTTCTTGTCCCGGGCTGCTTTTAGGATTTTCTCTTTGTCGCTAAGATTTGTAAATTTTATTATTAGGTGACGGGGTGTGGACCTATTCTTATTGATTTTGAGGGGGTTTCTCTGCATCTCCTGGATTTTGATGCTTGTTCCCTTTGCCATATTAGGGAAATTCTCTACAATAATTCTTTCCAATATACCTTCTGCTCCCCTCTCTCTTTCGTCTTCTTCTGGACTCCCAATTATTCTAATGTTGTTTCACCTTATGGTGTCACTTATCACTCAAATTCTCTTCTCGTGGTCCAGTATTTGTTTGTCTCTCTTTGGCTCAGTTTATTTATTCTCTGTCATTTGGACTTCTATATCACTAATTCTTTCTTCTGCCTCATTTATCCTAGCAATAAGAGCCTCCATTTTTTATTGCACCTCATTAATAGCTTTTTTTTATTTCAAATTGGTTAGATTTTAGTTCTTTAATTTCTCCAGAAAGGTCTTTTATCTCTCCGGAGAGGGTTTCTCTACTATCTTACATGCCTTTTTTGAGCCCGGCTAGAACCTTGAGAATCATCATTCTGAACTCTGGATTTGACATATTACCAATGTCCATATTAATTAGGTCCCTAGCCTTCAGTACTGCCTCTTGTTCTTTTTTTTGTGGTGAGATTTTCCGCCTTGTCATTTTGTCCAGATAAGAATATATGATGGAGCAAATAAAATACTAAAGGGGTGGCAAAGACCCCAGGAAAGTGTGCTTTAACCAAACCAGAAAAGTTCCTAAATCATGGGAGGGAGAAAGGGGATAAAAAGTTCAGAAAATAAAAAAGTTAAAAAAAGAAAACAAATAAAAAAAAATATTAAAAAAGAAAAAAGTATATATATCTATTAGACTTGTGACTAGAACAGGGTCACCCACTTAATTTTGGGAGTATTTTGGTCTCTTAGAAGAAACTACCTCCCAAACTTTTAACAAATGAAAAACACAATTAAGGGTATACATAATGAAGTGATGGGATATGCCTATAAAGATGAGAAAATTTTTTTTAATTTCTAAAAAAGGAGTTGAAAAAGTAAGTATTTTGGGAGAATAAAGAAAAAGAAAGTGGAGAGAATTTGCTCGGGTTGGAGACTAGAACAAGCCCAGAGCTAGATTTAGGGTATATTTTGATCTATTAGGAGAAGTTGTACCCCAAATTTGCTAGAAGAAAAACCCTATGTGTATACAAAAAATAAAATTAGATACAATGAAGGATTAAAATATGACTACAATAATGAAAGTTCAAAAAAGTATATTATTATTATTTTTTTAAAGGTATTGTTAAGATAAACTAGTTAAAAAAACGTTTAAAGAGGAGCGCCTCGGTGGCTCAGTGGGTTAAACCTCAGTGGGTTAAACCTGAGCCTTTGGCTCAGGTCATGATCTCAGGGTCCTAGGATCGAGCCCTGCATTTGGGCTCTTTGCTCGGCAGGGAGCCTGCTTCCTCCTCTCTCTCTTTCTGCCTGACTATCTGCTTACTTGTGATCTTTCTCTGCCAAACAAATAAATAAAATCTAAAAAAAAAAAAAAAGAAAGAAAACACTAAAAGAGGAAAGGGTAAAAGTTAAAAAAAAAATTAGCAGAAGAAAAAAAAAATTAACTGCAAGCCCAAGGAGTCATGGGGAGAAAGCCATGAATTCCATGCTTTGCTTTCTCCTCCTCTGGAATTCTGCTGTTCTACTTGGTTAGTGAACTTGGTCTTGGCTGGATTTCTTGTTGATCTTCTGGGAGAGGGGCCTGTTCCTCAAGTGTCTTTGTCTGAGGCGGAATTGCCCCACCCTTACCAGGGGCCAGGCTAATTAATCTGCTCGGGTTTGCTTTCGGGAGCTTTTGTTCCCTGAACACTTTCCGTAGAGTTCCAGAGGACGGGAATGAAAATGGCGGCCTCCCAATCTCTGGCCCGGAGGAACCGAGAGCTCAGGGCCCCACTCCTCAGTGTGCCCTCAGAGAAAAGCACTCAATCGATCCCGTCTCCTTGGCCTCTGGCCACGCTCCAAGCTCACCCAGCCTGTGACCGTTCAAGGTAACCCTGGGTTGACAGCTCACTCCTCGGCTCTGTCTCTGTAGCCAGCTTCCCTACTCTAAAACCTGCGAGCTCTACAACACTCAGACACACCCAATCCTTCTGTGAGCCCATGGGACCTGGGGCCATGCTGATTCCGTGTGGGCTTCACCCCGGTTTAGCCTCTGGAGCGATGTCCCTCAGTGCAACAGACTTTAAAAAGTCCTAACTTTGTGCTCCATTGCTCTGCCCCTTGCCGGGAGCTGGCCCCTCCCCTGCAGTCTATCTTCATGTTGCTTTGTATTCACTTCTCTGCCGGCCCTACCTTTCAGAAAGTGGTCGATTTTCTGTTTCTAGAATTGTTGCTCGTCTTCTCTTTGATCTGCTGTTGGATTTGTAGGTGTTCGCAATGGATCGATAGGCTATCTAGCTGATCTCCTGCTAACTGATGTTGTCTCAGTCTGCTACTTCTCCGCCATCTTGACTCCTCCTGAACAATATCCTTTATCTATCCATCTACTGATAGACACATATGTTGCTTCCATCTCTTAGCTATTATAAATAATGCTTCAATAAACATGAGTATGTTCATATCTATTTTTGAGTTCATGTTTTTTGTTTTCTTTAGGTAAATACCCAGAAGTAGAATATTGTCTTATGGTATTTCTACTTCTAATTTTTTGAAGAAACTCCACAGTGAATACAAAAAATTTTACTCCCATCAACAATTCCCCTTTTCCCATATTGCTATCACTTGTTTTTTCCTTGTCTTTTTGATTCTAGCCATTCTGACTGGTGTGAGGTGACAATGAATAGTGGTTTTGAGTTGCATTTCCCTGATGATTAATGATGTTGAGCATCTTTTCATGTATCTTTCTTTTAGTAACCTGTATTTCTTGTTAGCAAAAATGCCTATTCAAGAACTCTGCCCATTTTTAATTGGATTATTTGTGGTTTTGCTCTTGAGTTGTATGAGTTCTTTATATATTTTGGATATTAAACCCTTATGAGATAGATCATATGCAAACATCTCCTCCCATTCAGTAGGTTGCCTTTCCATTTTGTTGAGAGTTTCCTTAGCTATGCAAAAGCTTTTTAGTTTGATGTATCCCAATAGTGTATTTTTGCTTTTGTTTTCCTTGTCTAAGGAGACAGATCCAGAAATATATTTCTGTGGCTGATATCTAAGAGATTACTGCCAATGTTTTGTTTTAGGACTTTTAAGGTTTCAGGTCTTACATTTAGATGTAGAATCCATTTTGAGGGTGTGTGTGTGTGTGTGTGTGTGTGTGGTGTAAGAAAGTGGTCTGATTACATTCTTTGCATGTAGCTATCCAGTTTTTCCAGCATTGTTTATTGAAAAGACTGTCATTTTAATTTGAATCTCCCTGATGGCTAGTGATGATGAACATTTTTTCATGTGTCTGATAGCCATTTGTATGTCTTCATTGGAGAAGTGTCTGCATATCTTCTGCCCATTTTTTGATATGATTGTCTGTTTTGTGTGTGTTGAGTTTGAGGAGTTCTTTATAGATCCTGGATATCAACCTTTTGTCTGTACTGTCATTTGCAAATATCTTCTCCCATTCCGTGGGTTGCCTCTTTGTTTTGTTGACTGTTTCCTTTGCTGTGCAGAAGCTTTTGATCTTGATGAAGTCCCAAAAGTTCATCTTCACTTTTGTTTCCTTTGCCTTTGGACACATAACTTGAAAGAAGTTGCTGTGGCTGATATCGAAGAGATTACTGCCTATGTTCTCCTCTAGGATTCTGATGGATTCCTGTCCCACGTTGAGATCTTTTATCCATTTTAGTTTATCTTTGTGTACGCTATAAGAGAATGGTCGAGTTTCATTCTTCTGCATATAGCTGTCCAGTTTTCCCAGCACCATTTATTGAAGAGACTGTCTTTTTTCCACTGTATATTTTTTCCTGTTTTGTCGAGGATTATTTGCCCATAGAGTTGAGGGTCCATATCTGGGCTCTCTACTCTGTTCCACTGGTCTATGTGTCTGTTTTTATGCCAGTACCATGCGGTCTTGGTGATCACGGCTTTGTAGTAAAGCTTGAAATCAGGTACCGTGATGCCCCCAGTTTTATTTTTGTTTTTCAACATTTCCTTAGCGATTCGGGGTCTCTTCTGATCCCATACAAATTTTAGGATTATTGCTCGAGCTCTTTGAAAAATACCTGTGGAATTTTGATTGTAATGGAATCATCACTAGCCATCAGGGAGATTCAAATTAAAACCACATTGAGATGTCACCTTACAGCAGTTAGAATGGCCAAAATTAGCAAGCCAGGAAAGAACGTGTGTTGGAGAGGATGTGGAGAAAGGGGAACCCTCTTCCACTGTTGGTGGGAATGCAAGTTGGTGGAGCCACTTTGGAGAACAGTGTAGATATTCCTCAAGAAATTAAAAATAGAGCTTCCCTATGACCCTGCCATTGCACTACTGGGTATTTTCCCCCAAGATACAGATGTAGTGAAAAGAAGGGCCATCTGTACCCCAATGTTTATAGCAGCAATGGCCACGGTCGCCAAACTGTGGAAAGAACCAAGATGCCCTTCAACGGACGAATGGATAAGGAAGATGTGGTCCATATACACTATGGAGTATTATGCCTCCATCAGAAAGGATGAATACCCAACTTTTGTAGCAACATGGACGGGACTGGAAGAGATTATGCTGAGTGAAATAAGTCAAGCAGAGAAAGTCAATTATCATATGGTTTCACTTATTTGTGGAGTATAACAAATAGCATGGAGGACAAGGGGAGATGGAGAGGAGAAGGGAGTTGGGGGAAATTGGAAGGAGAGGTGAACCATGAGAGACTATGGACTCTGAAAAACCATATGACGGGTTTGAAGGGGCGGGGGATGGGAGGTTGGGGGATCCAGGTGGTGGGTATTGGAGAGGGCATGGATTGCATGGAGCACTGGGTGTGGTGCAAAAATAATGAATACTGTTACGCTGAAAAATAAAAAAAATTAAAAAAAAAAAGACTGCCTTTTTTCCATTATATATGCTTGCCCCTTTTGTTGTATATTAATTGGCAATATAAATGTGGGTTTATTTTGGGCTCTCTATTCTGTTCCATTGATCTATGTGTCTGCTTTTGTGCCAGTTTTATACTGTTTTGATTACTGTAGATTTATAACATAGTTTGAAATCTGGGACTGTGCTACCTCCAGCTTTTGTCTTCTTTCCCAAGATTACTTTGGCTATTCAGGGTCTTTTGTGATTCCATACAAACCTTAGGATTATTTGTTTTAGTTCTGTGGAAAATACTATTGGTATTTTGATAGGTATTGCACTGAATTTTTAGGTTTCGTTGGGTATTGTGGAAATTTGAACAATAATGATTCTTCCAATCCATAAGCATGGTATATCTGTCCATTTTCTTGTGTCACAGTCAATTTCTTTCATGAAAGTTTATAGTTTTCAGAGTCAAAGGTCTTTCGCCTCCTTAGTTAAACTTATTCTTAGGTATTTTATTCTTTATACAAGTATAAATGGGATTTTTCAATTTCTCTGTTTTTTAAATTTTGTTTTATTTTTTCAGTGTTTCAAGATTCATTGTTTATGCACCACACCCAGTGCTCCTTGCAATATGTGCCCTCCTTAATACCCACTAGTTTATTAGTGTGTTGAAGAGCAACTTACTTCTGTATATTAATTTTGTATCCTGAAACTTTACAGAAATCACTTATTATCTCTAATAGTTCATTTTTGGTGGCGTCTTTCGAGTTTCCTATACATCGTACTGTGTCATCTGCAATTAGTAACGGTATTACTTCTTATCAAATTGGATTCCTTTATTTCTTTTTCTTGTCTGATTTCTATGTCTAAGACCCCCAGTAGTCTGTTGGATAAAAGTGGCAAGAGTGGACACTCTTGTCTTATTCCTAATCTTAAAGAAAAATCTTTTACCTTTTCACCATCGAGTATGTTAGCTCTTGCTTTGTCATATGTGGCTTTTATTATGTTGAGGTATGTTTTCTGTAAACTCAGTTTGTTGAGCATTTTTCTTATTAATGGATGTTGTATTTTATTAAATGTTTCTCCTGTATCTATTGAGATACTCATATGATTATTATCCTTCATTTTGTTAATGTGGTGTATCACAGTGATTGACTTGTGGATATTGAACCATTCTTGCATCCCTGGAATAAATTCCATTAATTTGTGGTGGATTTTATTGAATTGTTGATTTCAGTTTACTAAACTGAATTGTTGATTTCAGTTTACTAAAACTTTGCTGAGGATTTTGCATCCATGTTGACTAGGGACGTAACCTGTAGTATTTTTTTGTGGTGTATTTTTTATTTTTTAAAGATTTTATTTCTTTATTTGACAGAAAGAGATCACAAGTAGGCAGAGAGGCAGGCAGAGAGAAAAGGGGAAGCAGGCTCCCCGCTGAGCAGAAAGACCAATGTGGGGCTCAATCCCAGGACCCTGAGATCATGACCTGAGCTGAAGGAAGAAACCTAATCCACTGAGCCACCCAGGAGCCCCTTTAATTTTTTATTTTTTAAATTTCTTTTCAGTGTACCAGAATTCATTGTTTATGCACCACACCCAGTGCCCCATGCAAAACATGTCCTCCATAATACCCACTACCAGGCTCACCCAACTTCCCATCCTCTGCCCCTTCAAAATCCTCAGATTGTTTTTCAGAGTCCATAGTCTCTCATGGTTTGGTGACCGTGGCCATTGCTGCTATAAACATTGGGGTACAGATGGCCCTTCTTTTCACTACATCTGTATCTTTGGGGTAAATACCCAGTAGTGCAATTGCAGGGTCATAGGGAAGCTCTATTTTTAATTTCTTGAGGAATCTCCTCACTGTTCTCCAAAGTGGCTCCACCAACTTGCATTCCCACCAACAGTGTAAGAGGGTTCCCCTTTCTCCACATCCTCTCCAACACACGTTGTTTCCTGTCTTGCTAATTTTGGCCATTCTAACTGCTGTAAGGTGATATCTCAATGTGGTTTTAATTTGAATCTCCCTGATGGTTAATGATGATGAACATTTTTTCATGTGTCTGATAGCCATTTGTATGTCTTCATTGGAGAAGTGCCTGTTCATAGCTTCTGCCCATTTTTTGATATGATTGTCTGTTTTGTGCGTGTTGAGTTTGAGGAGTTCTTTATAGATCCTGGATATCAACCTTTTTTCTGTACTGTCATTTGCAAATATCTTCTCCCATTCCGTGGGTTGCCTCTTTGTTTTTTTGTTTGTTTGTTTGTTTGTTTGTTTGTTTTAAAGATTTTATTTATTTGACAGAGAGAGATCACAAGTGGGCAGAGAGGCAGGCAGAGAGACAGAGAGGAGGAACCAGGCTCCCCGCAGAGCAGAGAGCCCGACGCGGGACTCGATCCCAGGACCCTGAGATCATGACCTGAGCCGAAGGCAGAGGCTTAACCACTGAGCCACCCAGGTGCCCGCCTCTTTGTTTTGTTGACTGTTTCCTTTGCTGTGCAGAAGCTTTAGATCTTGATGAAGTCCCAAAAGTTCATCTTCGCTTTTGTTTCCTTTGCCTTTGGAGACATAACTTGAAAGAAGTTGCTGTGGCTGATATCGAAGAGATTACTGCCTATGTTCTCCTCTAGGATTCTGATGGATTCTTGTCTCACGTTGAGATCTTTATCCATTTTGAGTTTATTTTTGTGTATGGTGTAAGAGAATGGTCGAGTTTCATTCTTCTACATATAGCTGTCCAGTTTTCCCAGCACCATTTATTGAAGAGACTGTCTTTTTTCCACTGTATATTTTTTCCTGTTTTGTCAAAGATTATTTGACCGTAGAGTTGAAGGTCCATATCTGGGCTCTCTACTCTGTCCCACTGGTCTATGTGTCTGTTTTATGGCAGTACCATGCTGTCTTGGTGATCACAGCTTTGTAGTAATGCTTGAAATCAGGTAACGTGATGCCCCCAGTTTTATTTTTGTTTTTCAACATTTCCTTAGTGATTCCAGGTCTCCTCTGGTTCCATACAAATTTCTGGATTATTTGTTCCAGCTTTTTGAAAAATACCCGTGGAATTTTGATCAGAATGGCATTAAAATTATAGATTGCTCTAGGAAGTATAGACATTTTAACAATGTTTATTCTCCCGATCCAAGAGCATGGAATGGTCTTCCATCTTTTTATGTCTTTAATTTCTTTCATGAGTGTTCTGTAGTTCCTTGAGTACAGATCCTTTACCTCTTTGGTTAGGTTTATTCCCAGGTATCTTATGGTTCTTGATGCTATAGTAAGTGGAATCGATTCTCTAATTTCTCTTTCTGTATTTTCATTGTTAGTATATAAGAAAGCCACTGATTTCTGTACATTGACTTTGTATCCTGCTACGTTACTGAATTGCTGTATGAGTTCTAGTAGTTTGGGGGGTGGAGTCTTTTGGGTTTTCCATATAAAGAATCATGTCATCTGTGAAGAGAGAGAGTTTGACTTCTTCCTTGCCAATTTGGATACCTTTTATTTCTCTTTGTTGTCTGATTGCTGTTGCCAGGACTTCTATTACTATGTTGAACAAGAGTGGTGAGAGTGGGCATCCTTGTCGTGTTCCTGATCTCAACGGGAAGGCTGCAAGCTTTTTCCCATTGAGGATGATATTTGCTGTGGGTCTTTCATAGATAGATTTGATGAAGTTCAGGAATGTTCCCTCTATCCCTAGACTTTGAAGCATTTTAATCAGGAACGGATGCTGGATTTGTCTAATGCTTTTTCTGCATCAATTGAGAGGACCATGTGGTTCTTCTCTCTTCTCATATTAATTTGTTCTATCACATTGATAGATTTGTGAATGTTGAACCATCCTTGTAGCCCAGGAATGAATCCCACCTGGTCATGGTGGATAATCTTTTTAATGTGCTGTTGGATCCTGTTTGCTAGGATCTTGTTGAGATTCTTAGCATCCATAATCATCAGTGATATTGGTCTGAAATTCTCCTTTTTGGTAGGGTCTTTGCCTGGTTTGGGGATCAGGGTAATGCTGGCTTCGTAGAAAGGGTCTCGAAGTTTTCCTTCCGCTTCAATTTTTTGAAACAGCTTCAGGAGAATCGGTGTTATTTCTTCTTTGAAAGTTTGGTAGAATTCCCCAGGGAATCCATCAGGTCCTGGGCTCTTGTTTTTTGGGAGGTTTCTGATCACTGCTTCAATCTCGTTACTAGATATCGGTCTATTCAGGTTGTCAATTTCTTCCTGGTTCAATTTTGGGAGTTTATAGTTTTCTAGGAATGCATCCATTTCATCTAGGTTGCTTAGCTTGTTGGCATATAACTGTTGATAGTAACTTCTGATGATTGTTTCTACTTCCTTGGTGTTAGTTGTGATCTCTCCCTTTTCATTCATAATTTTATGAATTTGGGCTTTCTCTCTTTTCTTTTGGATTAGTGTGGCCAATGGTTTATCAATCTTATTGATTCTTTCAAAAAACCAGCTTCTAGTTTCATTGATACGTTCTACTGTATCTCTGGTTTCTACCTCATTGATCTCAGCTCTAATCTTGATTATTTCCCTTCTTATGTGTGGAGTTGGTTTGATTTGTTGTTGATTCTCCAGTTCTTTAAGGTGTAGAGACAGCTGGTGTGTTCTGGATTTTTCAATTTTTTTTGAGGGAGGCTTGGCTGGCTATGTATTTCCTCCTTAGGACCGCCTCTGCTGTATCCCATAGGTTTTGGACCGAAGTGTCTTCATTCTCATTGGTTTCCATGAATTGTTTCAGTTCTTCTTTGATCTCCCGGCTGATCCAAGCATTCTTAAGCAAGGTGGTCTTTAGCTTCCAGGTGTTTGAGTTCCTTCGGAACTTTTCCTTGTGATTGAGCCCCAGTTTCAAAGCATTGTGATCTGAGAATAAGCAGGGAATGATCTCTGTCTTTTGGTATCGGTTGAGTCGTGATTTGTGACCCAGTATGTGGTCTATTCTGGAGAAGGTTCCATGTGCACTTGAGAAGAATGAGTATTCTGTTGTTTTAGAGTGGAATGTTCTGTATATATCTATGAGGTCCATCTGGTCCAATGTGTCATTCAATGCTCTTGTTTCTTTATTGATTTTCTGCTTCGATGATCTGTCTATTTCTGAGAGAGGTGTGTTAAGATCTCCTACTATTAATGTATTCATATCAATATGACTCTTTATCTTGATTAACAGTTTTCTTACGTAATTGGCTGCTCCCATATTGGGGTCATAGATATTTACAATTGTTAGATCATCTTGGTGGATAGTCCCTTTAAGAATTATGTAGTGTCCTTCTGTATCTCTGACTACAGTCTTTAGTTTAAAATCTAATTTATCTGATATGAGAATCGCCACCCTGGCCTTCTTTTGAGGCCCATTGGCATGAAAGATGCTTCTCCAACCCTTCACTTTCAGTTTGGGTGTATCTTTAGGTTCAAAATGGGTCTCTTGTAGACAACATATGGATGGGTCCTGTCGTTTTATCCAATCTGCAACCCTGTGCCGTTTGATGGGTGCATTTAGGCCATTCACATTGAGAGTGATTATTGATAGATACGTTTTTATTGACATCGTGTTACCTTTGAAGTTTTTCTTTCTGTAGATTGTCTCTATACTTCTGTTCAATGCTATTCTTAGGATTTTTCCTCTTTCATAGAACCCCCCTTAATATTTCCTGCAGTGTCGGCTTGGTGGTTGCATAGTCTTTTAAGCCTTTCCGGTCTTGGAAACTCTTTATCTCTCCATCCATTTTGAACGTCAGTCTTGCTGGATAAAGTATTCTTGGCTGCATGTTCTTCTCATTTAGTGCCCTGAATATATCTTGCCAGCCCTTTCTGGCTTGCCAGGTCTCTGTGGAAAGGTCTGACATTATTCTGATGGGCTTTTCTCTGTAAGTAAGGAGCCTCTTTGTCCTAGCGGCTTTCAAGAGATTATATCTAAAATTATGATTCCTCAATTTGACTATCAGGTGCCTTGATGTTTTTCTGGAATCTATAATCTTGGGTGGAGACCCTTCGGCCTCTAGTACATGAACACTGGTTCCATTCGGGAGGTTGGGAAAATTTTCATGAAGAACTTGTTCCACTATATCTTCTAGACTTCTTTCTTTCTCCTCCCCTTCAGGGATTCCAATAATTCTGACGTTGGAATGTTTCATGGCATCATTTATTTCCCTGATTCTGTTTTCGTGGCTTCTAAGCTGTTTGTTCCAGGCTTCCTCCTGTTCCTTTCTCTCTGTCTGTTTGTCCTCCAGATCACTAATTCTATCTTCTGTCTCAGTTACCCTAGCTTTGAGAGAATTTAGATTAGATTGGAATTCATTGAGAGCATTATGAACCTCATCCCTGGTAGCTTTTAGCTCTGCCCTAACATTGTGAACATCCTCTCTGGTCACTTTCAGTTCGGCCCTAATCAATTCCATTTGGTCATCCATGGCTTTCTCCAACCTAGCTATTGCCTGGATAATTATTAGCCTGAATTCTCTTTCCAACATATTGTCTATGTTGACAGCTGTTAGCTCTGTTGCAGAAGGTCCATCCTTTGTATTTTTCTTCTGTTGTGCATTCCTCCTCCTAGTCATTTTGGTGATAGATGACCGAACAGATGTAGCTGGATGTATCGACCGTGGTGTAGTCAAGGTGCACCCTGGAACAATTCTGAGCAATCAGGATTCCTCACCCAAAGGAGAGAGAAAAGAAAAGAAAAAAAAAAGAGAGAGAGAGAGAGAGAGACAGGAAAGAAAGGAAGGATAAAAGAGAAGGTTCATCCCAAATGGGCTCCAAGGTAAGATTTATGAAGTATACAAACAAAAACAGACAAACAAAAAGACTGATAAAAGTATATGACAAGAGAAAAATATATATATATATATATAGATAGATAGATATAGATATATATAGATATATATAGATATATAAGCAAATAAAGGAAGAACCTCGACAAGAAGAACCCCAAGTGTAAGATTATATACTAT
Organism: Enhydra lutris kenyoni; assembly: GCF_002288905.1. Classification (NCBI taxonomy): domain Eukaryota; kingdom Metazoa; phylum Chordata; class Mammalia; order Carnivora; family Mustelidae; genus Enhydra; species Enhydra lutris. Next base: position 58,426 of record NW_019154188.1, read on the forward strand.
CAGGACAAACACAAAAACACAGAAACACTGTTGGAAGAAAAAGATGGGAGAGTGGTTATAAATTCTCAGTGTGGGAGAGGTAGGTTGTTTTGATTCTTCCTGGATGTATCTTGATATCTTTGTTAAAGGACTCAACTTTCCTAAGATAAAGGGGGATTAAAAATTAGTTTACCTATAGGGTTAGTATTGATTGGGGAAAGGAGATTACTTTGAAGTTTGTCTCTATATGAATATTAGAAAATAAAAATTAAAAAGGAATAAACTAGACTAAACTAAACTAAACTAAAATTAAAAAATAGAAATGCAAAAGAAAAACACAGGTGTATGTATCAAAAGTTCAGGTTAGAAGGTTATTATGGAATTTGATGTACTGGACAGCTCACTGTGATGGTAAATAGGTTAAAAAAATTATCTATATAAAAAAATGAGCCAAAATAGTGGGAACAAATTAAAAATAAGAGTTGTCCTATGAGGTAGTGGTGGTTGTTCTCTTGTAGATTTTTTTTTTCTTTCCTGGTTGGATTTCTGGGGGAGGGGCCTGCCACGTGGGTTTTCAGTCAATGATGTTCTCTGAGTTAAGTCTTCCCGCCCCCCTCAAGGGGGTGGGCTCTGAGGAAACCGGTTTTTTCAGGCTTTTGTTCTCTGGAGGTTTTTATGTTTTTTTCACTTTTTTTGTTTTTTTTTCTCTCGCCTTGACCACTTTTGATGGTTTTTGTAGGTTTAGAGAAAAGCAAACTGTACCCTGACCTTCCTCTCAGAGAGAAGCCTCAGTCTGGCTGCAGAGCCCATATAAATTCCCCCTTGGCTGCTGGCAGAGCAGGTTCCAAGTCGCAGTCCCTGGGGATGCAGGATCTTCTGCTTGTACCCAAAACCACGGCAGCAGCGGTAGCTGTCTGGGCAGCTCCAGACCGCCAGAGAGGTTCCAAGCAGCAATCGCATACTGAGATTTTCCCGCTGGCCCGGGTTGGGAGTGCCTGGTCTTTCTGGGTCTAAGAGCACACGCCTTGCACGCACCTCTCTCAGGGGAGGCTGTGGGTCGCGCGCGCACGCGCGCGCGCATTCTTGTCTCAGGCTCTGAAAGCAGGGCGCAGGTCCGAAAGTACTAGGCTGGGCCTTCATGCACCTCTCTCAGGGGAGAGTTTGGGTCGCGCGTCTCAGGCTCTGAAACAATGGTGCGGCTCTAAGAGCGCCGGGTGGGCCTTTGTACCTCTCAGGGGAGGGTGTGGGGCGCGCGGGTCTTAGGCTCTGTAGCAGGGCTTGCACGTTCTGCCATCTGGCATGGCTCCCAGCCCCTCACAGGAGCCGGACCCCACTCGTTCTCGGGTGCGCTGGCGGCTCAGGGACCAAGACCTGGTTTCTCCGCCACACTCTCTGGCTCAGCGCCAGGGGAGGCTGTCCTGGGTCCGGGGACTTAAGCCCTTGTCCCTAGCCGCCCCGATTCCCACAAATCCCCCCCCCCCCCCGCGAACCTTTGCTCTTTTGTTGTGCTTTCAACCAGTCTCCAAGTTAATGCTGGTCCCCAGACGCAGGGCACTCTCGTATTAGGGGTATTACTTTCCAATCGGTCGCCTCTGGTGGCTCCCTCCCCCTTTTGTTTATCTTCTGATATCAGCCCGACGTTCCCACTCCACTTTATCTGTCCACTGGCGTCTTCTGCCCCTGTAGAGATCCAGACGTGTATAATTCTGATCTTAGGCTGATTTCATGGGTGATCGGAGTTCTTTGGTAGGTAATCAGCTCACTTTAGGGTACGGGTTGAAAGGGCGCCTCCTCCTACTTCCCCGCCGTCTTGTCCCTATTTTTAATTTCTTAAGGAATCTCCACACTGTTTTCCAAAGTGTTTGCACCAACTTGCATTTTGTGGTGTATTTATCTTGTTTTGATATCAGGGTAATGTTGGCCTCCTAGAATTGATTTGGTATATTTCTTTCCTATTCTATTTTTTGGAATTTTTTAAAAGATTTTATTTATTTATTTGACAGAGAGAGATCACAAGTAGACAGGCAGGCAGAGAGAGAGGGGGGAAGCAGGCTCCCTGCTGAGCAGAGAGCCTGATGCAGGACTCCATCCCAGGACCCTGGGATCATGACCTGAGCCGAAGGAAGAGGCTTTAACCCACTGAGCCACCCACGCGCCCCTAATTTTTGGAATGGTTTGAGACAACTGGGTATAAACTCTTCTTTAAATGTATGGTAGAATTTACCTGTGAAATATATAGATATAGATAGATATAGATATATAGATATAGATATATAGATATGGAATATCATATATTCTGTAAATATATTTGGAATATTACTCAGCCATCCATTAAAATAATGAAATCTTGCCATTTGCAATGACGTGGATGAAACTAGAGCGTATTGTGCTAAGCAAAATAAGTTAGTCAGAGAAAGACAAATACCATATAGTTTCATTAATAAGTGGAATTTAAGAAACAAAACAGATAAACATTGTGGAAGGGAAAGAAAAATAAAATAAGACAAAAACAAAGAGGGAGACAAACCATGAGAGACACTTAACTACAGGATTTCTGTACAGAAATCCTTACAGAAACAAGGTTTCTGTAGGGGGAGTAGGGTGTGGGGATGGGGTAACTGGGTGATGGGCATTAAGGAGGGCCCTTGAAGAATTGAGCACTGGGTGTTGTATGCAACTGATGAATCACGAAATTCTACCTTCGAAACTAATGATACAGTATATGTTAATTAAGTTAAATTTAAATAAAAAATTAAGAAATAATTGACCTACAAAGCCACCTGGTCCTAGACTTTTGTTTGCTGGGAGATTTTTTATTACCAATTCAATCTTGGTAATAGTAATTGATTTGTTCACATTTCCTATTTCTTCCTAATTCAGCCTTGGAAGATTATGTTTCTAGTAACGTTTTTCCTCTAGGTTGTTCAGTTTATGGGCATACAATTTTTCATAGTAGGTCTCATAGTTCTTTGTATTTGTGTAGTGTCAGTTGTAACTTCTTTTTTCATTTCTGATTTTGAGTCCTCTCTCTCCCTCCCTCTCTCTCTCTCTCACTCATTTAGATAAAGCTTTATCAATTTTTTTTCTTAAAAAAAAAAAAAAAAACTAGCTCCCAGCTTTATCTTTTCTATTATTTTTTCATTTATTTACACACTGATCTTTCTTATTTCCTTCTTTCTGCTGACTTTTGGCTTTGTTCTTCTTCTAATTCCTTCAGGTGTAAGGTTAGATTGTTTGAAATTTTTGCTTCTTGAGGTAGGCCTGTATTGCTATAAACTTCCCTCTTAGAACTGCTTCTACTCTATCAGAAAGATTTTTTTTATCACATTTTTTAAATTTCTTTTCAGCATAGCAGAATTCATTGTTTTTGCACCACACCCAGTACTACATGCAATATGTGCCCTCCTTAATACCCGCCACCTGGCTCTCCCAACCTCCCATCCCCGCCCCTTCAAAACCCTCAGGTTGTTTTTCAGAGTCCATAGTCTCTCATGGTTCACCTCCCCTTCCAATTTCCCTCAACTCCCTTCTCTGCTCCATCTCCCTATGTCCTCCATGTTATATGTTATGCTCCACAAATAAGTGAAACCATATGATAGTTGACTCTCTCTGCTTGACTTATTTCACTCAGCATAATCTCTTCCAGTCCCGTCCATGTTGCTACAAAAGTTGGGTATTCATCCTTTCTGATGGAGGCATAATACTCCATAGTGTATATGGACCACATCTTCCTTATCCATTCGTCCGTTGAAGGGCATCTTGGTTCTTTCCACAGCTTGGCGACCGTGGCCATTGCTGCTACAAACATTGGGGTACAGATGGCCATTCTTTTCACTACATCTGTATCTTTGGGGTAGATACCCAGTAGTGCAATTGCAGGGTCATAGGGAAGCTCTATTTTTAATTTCTTGAGGAATCTCCACACTGTCCTCCAAAGTGGCTGCACCAACTTGCATTCCCACCAACAGTGTAAGAGGGTTCCCCTTTCTCCACATCCTCTCCAACACACGTTGTTTCCTGGCTTGCTAATTTTGGCCATTCTAACTGGTGTAAGGTGGTATCTCAATGTGGTTTTAATTTGAATCTCCCTGATGGCTAATGATGATGAACATTTTTTCATGTGTCTGATAGCCATTTGTATGTCTTCATTGGAGAAGTGTCTGTTCATATCTTCTGCCCATTTTTTGATATGATTATCTGTTTTGTGTGTGTTGAGTTTGAGGAGTTCTTTATAGATCCTGCATATCAATCTTTTGTCTGTCTATACTGCCTAGAGCAATCTATACTTTTAATGTCATTCCGATCAAAATTCCACCGGTATTTTTCAAAGAGCTGGAGCAATAATCCTAAAATTTGTATGGGATCAGAAGAGACCCTGAATTGCTAAGGAAATGTTGAAAAACAAAAATAAAACTGGCGGCATCACGTTACCTGATTTCAAGCTTTACTACAAAACTGTGATCACCAAGACAGCATGGTACTGACATAAAAACAGACACATAGACCAGTGGAACAGAGTAGAGAGCCGAGATATGGACCCTCAACTCTATGGTCAAATAATCTTCAACAAAGCAGGAAAAAAATATACAGTTGGAAAAAAGACAGTCTCTTCAATAAATGGTGCTGGGAAAACTGGATAGCTATATGTAGAAGAATGAAACTCGACCATTCTCTTACACCGTACACAAAGATAAACTCAAAATGGATAAAAGACCTCAACGTGAGACAGGAATCCATCAGAATCCTAGAGGAGAACATAGGCAGTAACCTCTTCGATATCAGCCACAGCAACTTCTTTCAAGATATGTCTCCAAAGGCAAAGGAAAACAAAAGTGAAAATGAACTTTTGGGACTTCATCAAGATCAAAAGCTTCTGCACAGCAAAGGTTACAGTCAACAAAACAAAGAGGCAACCCACGGAATGGGAGAAGATATTTGCAAATGACAGTACAGACAAAAGACTGATATCACAAAGATTTTTTGAACTATTGTATTTCCATTTTCATTTGTCTCAAGGTATTTTTTTAAATTTTTCCTTTGATTTCTTCATTGACCCATTGGCTGTTTAGTAGCATGCTGTTTAGCATCTAGGTGATTTTGTTTTTCCAGGTTTTTTTCTCTTGCAATTGATTTTTAGTTTCATACCACTGTTGTCAGAAAGATACTTATGATAATTTCATTCTACTTAAATTTATTGAGCTTGTTTTGTGGCTTAACATGTGGTCTATCCTACAGAATATTCCATGTGCACTTGAAAAGAAAAGTGTAATCTGCTGGTTTGGGATGGAATATACTTTTTTTAGAGATTTTATTTATTTATATGAGAGAGAGAGAGTTCATGTGAGAGATCACAAGCAGGGGTGGGGCAAAGGTAGAGAGAGAAGCCAACTCCCCATTGATCAGGGAGCCTGATGTGGGGCTTAACCCAGCACTCTTAGATCATGACCTGAGCCAAAGGCAGACACTCAACTGATTGAGACAACAAGGACCCCTGGATGGAATATTCTGTATATATCTGTTAAGTTCACCTGACTTAATGTGCTGTTCAAAGTCACTGTCTCCTTCCTTATTATGTATTGCTGGATAATATATACACTGAGGAAAGTGAGGTTGTGTTAAAATTCCCTATTACTATTGTATTACTGTCAATTTTTCTCTTTATTTCTATTAATATTTGCTTTATGTATTTAGGTGTTCATAGGTATTTTCCATTGTTATATCCTCTTGTTGGATTGAACGCTTTATCATTATGTAATGCCCTTTATCTCCTGTTGCAGTCTTTGTTTTAAAGTCTATTTAGTCTTATATAAGTATTGTTACCCCAGCTTTTTTTGTCCTTTTTTTTACTATTTTATTTTATTTTATTTATTTATTTATTTTCAGCATAACAGTATTCATTGTTTTTGCACCACACCCAGTGCTCCATGCAATCCATGCCCTCTCTAATACCCAACACCTGGTTCCCCCAACCTCCCACCCCCCGCTGCTTCAAACCCCTCAGATTGTTACCCCAGCTTTTATTCATTTCCATCTTCATGGAATATATTTTTCCATCCCTTCACTTTCAATCTGTGTCTTTAGTCCTGAAGTGAATCTCCTGTAGGCAACATATAGATGAGTCTTGTATTTTTATCCTTTCAGTCACCCTATGTCTTTAGATTGGAGCATCTAGTCCATTGCATTATTGATTGGCATGTACTTATTACCATTTTGTTAATTGTTTTATAGTTGTTTTTAGAGTTCTTCTTTGTTTTTTTTTTTTCTTCTCTTACTCTTTCCTTTGTGGTTTGATGAATTTTCTTTTGTGTTATGTTGGGATTCCATTCCCTTCCCTTTTTGCATATCTATTACATGTTTTGGTTTTTACCTGGTATTCATATAGAACATGTTAACTATATATCAGTCTATATTAAGCTGATATTCACTTAAGTTCAAACACATTCTAAAAGCACTACATTTTTACACACCCTCCAGTGATTAGGATACCATATTTTAGATTTTTTTAAAATGTTGTGAGTTCCTTAGCTAATTTTTTAAATTAACATATAATGTATTATTTATTTCAGGGATACAAGTCTGTGAATCATCAGTCTTACACAATTCACAGCACTCTCCATACCACATATTCTCCCCAATGTCCATCACCCAGACAACTTATCCCTCCACCATTTCCCAGCAGCCTTCAGTTTGTTTCCTGAGATTAAAGGTCTCTTATGGTTTGTCTCCCTCCCTGGTCCCATCTTGTTTCATTTTTCCCTCCTTTTCCCCCACTCCTGCCCTGCCTCTCAAATTCCTCACATCAGAGAGATCATGTGATAATTGTTTTTCTCTGATTGACTTATATCATTTAGCATAATATCCTCTAGTTCTACCCACATTATTGCAAATGGCAAGATTTCAGGGGTTTTGATGGTTGAATTGTATTCCATTGTGTGTGTGTGTGTGTGTGTGTGTGTGTGTGTGTGTGTGTATCACATCTTCTTTATCCATTCATCTATTTGATAGACATATCCATTATCTATTGATAGACATCTGGGCTCTTTCCATAGTTGGTCTATTGTGGACATTGCTTCTATAAACATTCAGGTGCACATGCCCCTTTGAATAACTGCATTTGTATCTTTAGGATAAATACCCAGTAGTGTGATTGCTGGATCATAGGGTAGATCTATTTTCAACTTTTATAGGAACCTCCATACTCTTTTCCACAGTGGCTGCACCAGCTTGCATTCCCACCAACAATGTAGGAGGGTTTCCCTTTCTCTGCATCCTCGCCAACACCTGCTATTTCCTGACTTGTTAATTTTAGCTATTCTGACCAGTGTGAGGTGGTATCTCACTGTGATTTTGATTTGTGTTTCCCTGATGCCAAGTGATGTTGAGCACTGTGTCTGTTGGCCATTTGGATGTCTTTTTTGCAGAAATGTCTGTTCATGTCTTACACCCATTTCTTAATTGGATTATTTTTTCTTTGGGTTTTGAGTTTGAGAAGTTCTTTATAGATTTTGGATACTAGCCCTTTATCTGATATGTCATTTGCAAATATCTTCTCCCATTCTGTCGGTTCTCTTTTGGTTTTGTTGACTGTTTCCTTTGCTGTGCAAAAGCTCTTGATCTTGAAGTCCCAAGAGTTCATTTTTGTCCTTGCTTCCCTTGACTTTGGTGATGTTTCTAGGAAGAAGTTGCTGCAACTGAGGTCAAAGAGGTTGCTGCCTGTGTTCTCCTCAAGGATTTTGATGGATTCCTGTCTCACATTGAGGTCTTTCATCCATTTTGAGTCTATTTTTTTTTTTTGTGTGTGTAGTGTAAGGAAATGGTCCAGTTTCATTCTTCTCCATGTGGCTGTCCAATTTCTCAATGCAAATTGTTGAAGAAACTGTCCTTTTTCCATTGGACATTCTTTCCTGTTTTGCCAAAGATTAGTTGACCATAGAGTTGAGGGTCCATCTCTAGGATCTTTGTTCTGTTCCATTGGTCTATGTGTCTGTTTCTATGCCAGTACCATAATGTCATGATGATTACAGCTTTGTAAGAGAGCTTGAAGTCTGGAATTGTGATTCTGCCAACTTTGGTTTTCTTTTTCAACATTTCTCTGGCTATTCAAGGTCTTTTCTGGTTCCATATAAATTTTAGGATTATTTGTTCCATTTCTTTGAAAAAAGTTGGTGGTATTTCAATAGGGATTGCATTAAATGTGTAGATTGCTTTAGGTAGCATAGACATTTTAACAATATTTGTTCTTCCAATCCATGAGCATGGAACCTTTTCAAATTTCTTTGTTTCTTCATCAATTTCTTTCATGAGTACTTTATAGTTTTCTGAGTATAGAATCTTTGCCTCTTTGGTTAGGTTTATTCCTAGCTATCTTACTGTTTTGGGTGAAATTGTAAATGGCATTGACTCCTTAATTTCTCTTTCTTCTGTCTTGTTGTTGGTGTATAGAAATGCAACTGATTTCTGTGCATCAATTTTATGTCCTGACAGTTTACTGAATTCCTGTATGAGTTCTAGTGGTTTTGGAGTGGAGTCTTTTGGGTTTTCCACATAAAGTATCATATCATCTGCAGAATCAGAGTTTTATTTCTTCTTTGCTGATTTGGATACCTTTTGTTTCTTTTTATTGTCTGATTGTTGAGGCTAGGACTTCTAGTACTATGTTGAGTAGCAGTGGTGATAGTGGACATCCCTGCTTTTTTCCTGACCTTAGGAGGAAAGCTCTCAGTTTTTCCCCATTGAGAATGACACTTGCTATGGGTTTTTCATAGATGGCTTTTATGATATTGAGGAATGCACCTTCTATCCCTATACCATGAGAAGTTATTTTTTTAATATTTTATTTATTTATTTGTCAGAGGGAAGGGGAGAGAGAGAGAGCACACAAGCAGGCAGAGAGGCAGGCAGAGGCAGAGAGAGAAGCAGGCTCCCTGCCGAGCAAGGAGCCCATGCAGGACTTGATCCCAGGACCCTGGGATCATGACCCAAGCTGAAGGCAGCAGCTTAACCCACTGAGCCACCCAGCCGTCCCCCGTGAGCAGTTTTGATCAAGAAAGGGTACTGTACTATGTCAAATGCTTTCTCTGCATCTATTGTGAGTATCATATGGTACTTTTTTTTATTGTGTTAGATTTGTTGTTCCTGTGTTATTGTTAGACACCATAAAATATATCATTAGTTTTTGATGCAGAGTTCCAAGATTCATTGTTTATTCTTTAATTAATGTATTGTATCACATTGATTAATTTGCAAATGTTGAACCAATGCTGCAGCACAGGAATAAATCCTACTTGTTTGTGGTGAATAATCCTTTTAATGTACTGTTGGATCCTACTGGCTAGTACTTTGGTACGAATTTTTGCATCCATGTATATCAGGGATATTGACCTGTAATTCTCCTTTTTGATGGGGTCTTTGTCTGGTTTGGGATCAAGGTAATGCTGGTCTCGTAAACTGAGTTTGGAAATTTTCTTCCCATTTTTATTTGAACAGTTTCAGGTGAATAGGTATTAATTCTTCTTTAAATGTTTGGTAAAATTCCCCTGGGAAGCCATCTGGCCCTGGACTCTTGTTTGATGGGAGACTTTTGATTACAGCTTCAATCTCCTTACTGGTTATGGGGCTGTTCAGGTTATCTATTTCTTCTTGGTTCACTTTTGGTAGTTTATATGTCTCTAGGAATGCATCCATTTCTTCCAGATTGTCAAATTTGCAGGGGTATAGTTGCTCATAATATGTTCTTATAATTGTATTTCTTTGGTGTTGGTTGTGATCTCTCCTCTTTCATTCATGATTTTATTTATTTGGGTCCTTTCTCTTTTCTTTTTGATAAGTTTGAACAGGGGGTTATCAATCTTATTAATTCTTAGCTCCTAGTTTCGTTGATTTGTTCTACTGTTCTTTTGGTTTATATTTCATTGATTTCTGCTCTGATCTTTATTATTTCTCTTCTCCTGCTGGGTTCAGGCTTTATTTGCTGTTTTTTCTCCAGCTCCTTTAGGTGTAGGGTTAGGTTTTGTATTTAAGACCTTTGTTGTTTCTTCAGAAAGGCTTATATTGCTATATACTTTCCTCTTAGGACCACCTTTGCTGTATATCCCAACAATTTTGACAATTGTGTTTTCATTTTCATTTGTTTCCATGAATTTTTTTAAAAGATTTATTTATCCATTTGACCGACAGAAAGCACAAGGAGGCAGAGAGGCAGGCAGAGAGAGAGGAGGAAGCAGGCTCCCCGGTGATCAGAAAGCCCAATGTGGGGCTTGATCCCAGGACCCTGGGATCATGACCCGAGCTGAAGGCAGAGGCTTTAACCCACTGAACCACCCAGGTGACCCTCCATGAATTTTTTAAATTCTTCTTTAATTTCCTGGTTGACCCATTCATTCTTTAGTGAGATGCTCTTTAGCTTTCATGTATTTGAGTTCTTTCCAACTTTCTTCTTGTGGTTGAGTTCTAGTTTCAAATCATTGTGGTTGAAAATATGCAGGGTATGATCCCAATCTTTTGGTACCAGTTGAGACCTGATGTGTGACCCAGGATGTGATCTATTCTGGAGAATGTTCTATGTGCACTAGAGAAGAATGTGTATTCTGTTGCTCTTGGATGGAATGTTCTGAATGATGAATGTTCTAAATATATTTGTGATGCCCATCTGGCCCCCAGTGTGTCATTTAAAGTGTTTATTTCCTTGTCAATCTTTTGCTAGATGATCTGCCCATTTCAGTGAGGGAGGCGTTAAAGTCTCCTACTGTTATTGTATTATTCTTGATGTGTTTCTTTGATCTTCTTATTAATTGGTTTATATAATTGGCTGACCCCATGTTAGGGACATAGATATTTAAAACTGTTAGATCTTCTTGTTGGACAGACCCTTTAAGTATGATATAGTGTCCTTCCTCATCTCTTATTATAGTCTTTGGCTTAAAATCTAATTTATCTGATATAAGGATTGCCACTGTAAAGGTGAAAATTTAAAAAGATTCTAAAAAGGAATTGATAAGAAGTTGGTTGAAAAAAGAAAAAAGAAAAAAAGAGAGAATGTGATCAGGCTGGAGACTAGAACAAAGCCATATGCTAGATTTAGGATATATTTTGCTGTATCTGTATCTGTAAACTGTATCCCAAAATTTTAAAGAAAGACAATGAGAGACTATGGACTCTGAAAAACAATCTGAAGGGTTTGAAAAGGTGGGGGGGTGGGAGGTTGGGGGAACCAGGTGGTGGGTACTAGAGAGGGCACAGACTGCATGGAGCACTGGGTGTGGTACAAAAACAATGAATACTGTTATGCTGAAAATTAAAAAAAAAAAAGAGAAAGAATAGCTTATATGTATACAAAAAATAAGGTTAGATACAATGAAGGGATAGAATATGACTATAACAATGAAAACTTAAAAGATTTTTTAAAAGGTATTAATAAGATAAATAGATTTTTAAAAGGTTAAAATAGGAAAGAGGAAAATTTTTAAAAATAGAATAAGAAAAAAATTAAATTTTAAAAATTTAGCTTTAAAATACTAAAGAATCATGGAGGGGGTGGTCATGGATTCTATGTGTTTCATTCCCCTAGCTCTGGAGCTCCATAGTTCTCATTGATCGCACTTGGTCTTGGCTGGATGTTCTTGCTATTCTTCTGGTGGGAGGGGCCTATTGCAGTGATTCTCAAGTGTCTTTGCCCATGGTGAAATTGCACCACCCTTTCCAGAGGCCAGGCTAAGTAATCTGCTCAGTTTTGCTCTTGGAAGCTTTTGTTTCCTGAATGCTTTCTGTATGGCTTTTGGAGGGGGAGAATGAAGATGGAGAAGGAGGAGAATGAAGCCTGGAAGAGCCAAGAGCTTGAGGCCCCACTCCTCAGTGCATCCTCAGAGAAAAGCGGTCAATCACTCCCATCTCCATGGTCTCCGGTCACACTCTGTGCTCACCTGGCCTGTGACCAAGTGTTTCTAACTCTGGCACATGATCCCATTTGGACACTCCAAATCCAGCTGATTCCTGTAGTGTGCTCCCATGCCACTTCTCCCAGTGGAGGAAGGGGGGTCTCCCTGGATCTGCCACTTGTGGCATCCCTGCTTGAAGAGCAGTGGCCAAACTGTGCCTCAGATCATGGTTTAAGGTAACCCTGAGCTAAGAGCCAAGTGCTCAGCTCTATCTTTGCTGCCAGCTTCCCTGCTCCGATACCTGGGAGCTCTGCCATTCTCAAGCACCCTGGGTCTTTCTGTAACCCTGAGGGACCTAAGACAAGACTGTTTCAGTTAGGGCTCCACCTCATGCTTATCCCATGGTGGAGTAGACCTCTAATAGTTCTGATTTTGTGCTCTGCTGCTCTACCACTTGTCCAGAGCTGGCCCCTTCCCCTGCAGTCTACATCCCATATATTGCGTTGGATTCACATCTCCACCCACCCTACCTTCCATAAAGTGGTCTTTTCTCTGTTCCTAGAATTGTTGCTATTCTTTTCTTCAATCTCCTGTTGTGTTCATAGGTGTTCAGAATGGCTTGATAACTACCTACCGAATTTCTGAGATCTGACGAAATTTAGGTCTCCTGTTCCTCTGCCTTGCTCTTCCCCTTAGCTAATTTTTTTTTTTTTGGAACAACTGATTCTACTACTTTTTTAAAAATGATTTTATTTATTTATTTATTTAAAATATTGGAATGGATTTCTTTATATATTTTTTGTTTTATTTTTTATTTCTTTTCGGCATAACAGTATTCCTTGTTTTTGCACCACACCTAGTGCTCCATGCAATCCGTGCCCTCTCTAATACCCACACCTGATTCCCCCAACCTACCACCCCCCACCCTTCAAAACCCTCAGATTGATTTTCAGAGTCCATATTCTCTCATGATTCACTTCCCCTTCCAATTTCCCTCAACTCCCTTCCCCTCTCTAACTCCCCTTGTCCTCCATGCTATTTGTTAGGCTCCACAAATAAGTGAAACCATATGATAATTGACTCTCTCTGCTTGACTTATTTCACTCAGCATAATCTCTTCCAGTCCCGTCCATGTGGCTACAAAAGTGCGGTATTCATCCTTTCTGATGGAGGCATAATAATCCATAGTGTATATGGACCACATCTTCCTTATCCATTCATCCATTGAAGGACATCTTGGTTCTTTCCACAGCTTGGCGACCATGGCCATTGCTGCTACAAACATTGGGGGTACAGATGGCCCTTCTTTTCACTACATCTGTATCTTTGGGGTAAATACCCAGTAGTGCAATGGCAGGGTCATAGGGAAGCTCTATTTTTAATTTCTTGAGGAATCTCCACCACTCTCACCACTCTTCTTCAACATAGTATTAGAAGTCCTAGCAACAGCAATCAGACAACAAAGAGAAATAAAAGGTATCTAAATTGGCAATGAAGAAGTCAAACTCTCTTTCTTTGCAGATGACATGATTCTTTATATGGAAAACACAAAAGACCCCACCCCCAAACTATTAGAACTCATACAGCAATTCAGTAACATGGCAGGATACAAAGTCAATGTACAGAAAGCAGTGAATTTCTTATACACTAACAATGAAAATACAGAAAGGGAAATTAGAGAATCGATTCCATTTACTATAACACCAAGAACCATAAGATACCTGGGAATAAACCTAACCAAAGTGGTAAAGGAACTGTACTCAAGGACTACAGAACACTCATGAAAGAAATTGAAGAAGACACAAAAAGATGGAAGACCATTCCATGCTCTTGGATCAGAAGAATAAACATTGTTAAAATGTCTATACTCCCTAGAGCAATCTCTACTTTCAATGTCATTCCAATCAAAATTCCACCGGTATTTTTCAAAGAGCTGGAGCAAATAATCCTAAAATTTGTATGGAACCAGAAAAGATCCTGAATCGCTAAGGAAATGTTGAAAAACAAAAATAAAAGTGGGGGCATCACGTTACCTGATTTCAAGGTTTACTACAAAGCTGTGACCACCAAAACAACATGGTACTGGCATAAAAACAGACTCATAGACCAGTGGAACAGAGTAGAGAGCCCAGATATGGACCCTCAACTCTATGGGCAAATAATCTTCGACAAAACAGGAAAAAATATACAGTGGAAAAAAGACAGTCTCTTCAATAAATGCTGCTGGGAAAACTGGATAGCTATATGTAGAAGAATGAAACTCGACCATTCTCTTACACCGTACACAAAGATAAACTCAAAATGGATAAAAGACCTAACGTGAGAGAGGAATCCATCAGTATCCTAGAGGAGAACATAAGCAGTAACCTCTTCGATATCAGCCACAGCAACTTCTTTCAAGATATGTCTCCAGAGGAGACAAGATGTTGGGGAAGTAGGAGGAGGCGCCTTTTCAACCTGTACCCTAAAGTGAGCTGATTACGTACCAAAGAACTCCGATCACCAATGAAATCAGCCTGAGATCAGAATTATACACGTCTGGATCTCTACGGGGGCAGAAGACGCCAGTGGGCAGGTAAAGCGGAGTGGGAACATCAGACTGATATCAGAAGATAAACAAAAGGGGGAGGGAGCCACCAGAGGTTACCGATTGAAAAGTAATACCCCGAATACGAGAATGCCTTGTATCTGGGGACCAGCATTAACTTGGAGACTGGTTGAAAGCACTCCAAAAGAGCAAAGGATCGCGGGGCGAGGGGCGGAATTTGTGGGAATTGGGGCAGCTAGGGACAGGGGCTTAAGTCCCCAGACCCAGGACAGCTTCCCCTGGCGCTGAGCCAGAGAGAGTGTGGTGGAGAAACCAGGTCTTGGTCCCTGAGCCACCAGCACACCCAAGATCCTGTTGAGTCTGGTTCCTGTGAGGGGCTGGGAGCTACACCAGATGGCAGATTGCTGAGCCCTGCTACAGAGCCTAAGACACACACGCCCCTCATCCTCCCCTGGAGAGGTGCGCAAAGGCCCCGCCGGCGCTCTTAGACCCGCGCCATTGATTCAGAGCCTGAGACGAACGCCCCAAACTCTCCCCTGAGAGAGGTGCGCAAAGGCAAAGCCTGGTGCTTTCAGACCTGCACCCTGCTCTCAGAGCCTGAGACACGCACGGGATCCACAGCCTCCCCTGAGAGAGGTGCACACAAGCCCGGTGCTCTTAGACCCAGAAAGACCAGGCACTCCCATCCCGGGCCAGTGGGAAAATCTCAGTGTGCGATCACTGCTTGGAACCTCTCTGGTGGTCTGGAGCTGCCCAGACAGCCGTTGCTGCCGTGGTTTTGGGTACAAGCAGAAGATCCTGCGTCCCCAGGGACCACGACTTGGAACCTGCTCTGCCAGCAGCCAAGGGGGAATTTATATGGGCTCTGCAGCCAGACTGAGGCTTCTCTCTGAGAGGGAGGTCAGTGTGCAGTTTGCTTTCCTCTAAACCTACAAAACCCATCAAACGCGGTCAAGGCGAGAGAAAAAAAAAAGTGAACAAACATAAAAAAACCTCCAGAGAACAAAAACCTGAAAAAAACAGTTTCCTCAGAGCCCACCCCCTTGAGGGAGGTGGGAGGACTTGACTCAGGGAACATCTTTGACTGAAAACCCACCTGGCCGGCCCCTCCCCCAGAAAACCAACCAGGAAAGGAAAAAAAAAAAAAAAAAACTAAAAGAGAACAACCACCACTACTTCATAGGACAACTTTTTTTTTTTTTTTAAGATTTTATTTATTTATTTGACAGAGAGAAATCACAAGTAGACGGAGAGGCAGACAGAGAGAGAGAGAGGGAAGCAGGCTCCCAGCTGAGCAGAGAGCCCGATGCGGGACTTGATCCCAGGACCCTGAGATCATGACCTGAGCCAAAGGCAGCGGCTTAACCCACTGAGCTACCCAGGTGCCCCCATAGGACAACTTTTATTTTTAATTTGTTCCCACTATTCTAACTCATTTTTTATATAGATAATTTTTTAACCTATTTACCATCACAGTGAGCTGTCCAGTACATCAAATTCCATAATAACCCTCTAACCTAAACTTTTTGATACATACACCTGTGTTTTTCTTTTGCATTTCTATTTTGTAAATTACTTTTTTTTATTTTAGTTTAGTTTAGTCTAGTTTATTCCTTTTTTATTTTTATTTTCTAGTATTCATATAGAGTTTAACTTCAAAGTAATCCCCTTTCCCCAATCAATACTACCCCTATAGGTAAACCAATCTTTAATCCCCCTTTATCTTAGGAAAGTTGAGTCCTTTAACAAAGATATCAAGATACATCCAGGAAGAATCAAAACAACCTACCTTGCCCACACTGAGAATTTATAACCACTCTCCCATCTTTTTCTTCCACCACTGTTTCTGTGTTTTTGTGTTTGTCTTGATAGTATATAAATCTTACACTTGGGGCTCTTTTTGACGAGGTTCTTCCTTTATTTGCTTATATTTATTTTTTTTTCTCTTGTCATATACTTTTATCAGTCTTTTTGTTTGTCTATTTTTGTTTGTATACTTCAAAATCTTACCTTGGGGCCCATGTGGGCTGAACCTTCTCTTTTATCTTCCCTTTCTTTCCTGTCTCTCTCTCTCTCTCTCCCACTTTTTTTTCTTTTTCTTTTCTTTTTCTCTTGTTTGGGTGGGGAATCCTGACTGCTCAGAAGCATTCCAGGGTGCACCTTGACTACACTACGGTCGATACATCCAGCTACATCCATTTAGTCATCTCTCACCAAAATGACTAGGAGGAGGAATGCACAACAGAAGAAAAATTCAGAGGATGGGCCTTCAGCAACAGAGCTAACAGCTATCAACATAGAGAGTATGTCAGAAAGAGAATTCAGGCTAACAATTATCCAGGCAATAGCTAGGTTGGAGAAAGCCATGGAGGACCAAACGGAATTGATTAGGCCAGAACTGACAGACACCAGGGATGAGGTTCACAATGCTCTCAATAAGTTCCATTCTAATCTAAATTCTCTAAAAGCTAGGGTAACTGAGACAGAATATAGAATTAGTGATCTGGAGGACAAACAGATAGGGAGAAAGGTTCAGGAGGAAGCCTGGAACAAACAGCTTAAAAGCCACGAAAACAGAATCAGGGAAATAAATGATGCCATGAAATGTTCCAACATCAGAATTATTGGGATCCCTGAAGGGGAGGAGAAAGAAAGAAGTCTAGAAGATATAGTGGAACAAGTTCTTCATGAAAATTTTCCCAACCTCCCGAATGGAGCCACCGTTCATGTACTAGAGGCCGAACGGTCTCCCCCCAAGATTATAGATTCCAAAAAAACATCAAGGCACCTTATAGTCAAATTGAGGATTCATAATCATAGATACAATCTCTTGAAAGCCGCTAGGACAGAGGCTCCTTACTTACAGAGGAAAGCCCATCAGAATAAGGTCAGACCTTTCCACAGAGACCTGGCAAGCCAGAAAGGGCTGGCAAGATATATTCAGGGCACTAAATGAGAAGAACATGCAGCCAAGAATACTTTATCCAGCAAGACTGACGTTCAAAATGGATGGAGAGATAAAGAGTTTCCAAGACCGGAAAGGCTTAAAAGACTATGCAACCACCAAGCCGACACTGCAGGAAATATTAAGGGGGGTTCTATGAAAGAGGAAAAATCCTAAGAATAGCATTGAACAGAAGTATAGAGACAATCTACAGAAAGAAAAACTTCAAAGGTAACACGATGTCAATAAAAACGTATCTATCAATAATCACTCTCAATGTGAATGGCCTAAATGCACCCATCAAACGGCACAGGGTTGCAGATTGGATAAAACGACAGGACCCATCCATATGTTGTCTACAAGAGACCCATTTTGAACCTAAAGATACACCCAAACTGAAAGTGAAGGGTTGGAGAAGCATCTTTCATGCCAATGGGCCTC
>NW_019154188.1:76310-76827 GCF_002288905.1 Enhydra lutris kenyoni
GACCACATACTGGGTCACAAATCACGACTCAACCGATACCAAAAGACAGAGATCATTCCCTGCTTATTCTCAGATCACAATGCTTTGAAACTGGGGCTCAATCACAAGGAAAAGTTCCGAAGGAACTCAAACACCTGGAAGCTAAAGACCACCTTGCTTAAGAATGCTTGGATCAGCCGGGAGATCAAAGAAGAACTGAAACAATTCATGGAAACCAATGAGAATGAAGACACTTCGGTCCAAAACCTATGGGATACAGCAGAGGCGGTCCTAAGGAGGAAATACATAGCCAGCCAAGCCTCCCTCAAAAAAAATTGAAAAATCCAGAACACACCAGCTGTCTCTACACCTTAAAGAACTGGAGAATCAACAACAAATCAAACCAACTCCACACATAAGAAGGGAAATAATCAAGATTAGAGCTGAGATCAATGAGGTAGAAACCAGAGATACAGTAGAACGTATCAATGAAACTAGAAGCTGGTTTTTTGAAAGAATCAATCTTATTGATTCTTTC